>NW_015557066.1:480306-480846 GCF_001515605.1 Sinocyclocheilus anshuiensis
CAGTTGATCTTCATGAGTCAAGTCAAGTCACAGTTGATTGTCATGGGTCAAGTCAAGTCACAGCTAATCTTCATGAGTCAAGTCAGGTTACGGTTGATCGTCATGAGTCCAGTCACGTCTCAACTGATCTTCCAGAGTCTCGTCACGTCTCAGCTGATCTGCCAGAACCTCGTCACGTCTCAGCTGATCTTCCAAAACCTCGTCACGTCTCAGCTGATCTTCCAGAGTCTCGTCACGTCTCAGCTGATCTTCCAGAGTCACGTCATGTCTCAGCTGATCTTCCAGAGTCACGTCATGTCTCAGTTGTTCGTCCAGAGTGACGTCACGTCTCAGCTATTCGTCCAGAGTCACGTCACATCACAGCTGATCATCCAGACATCACAGCTGATCATCCAGAATCATGTCACATCACAGCTGTTCATCCAGAGTCACGTCACCTCACAGCTGTTCGTCCAGAGTCATGTCACCTCACAGCTGATCATCCAGAGTCACGTCACATCACAGCTGATCATCCAGAGTCACGTCACGTCCTGTCTGATC
>NW_015557066.1:481524-492175 GCF_001515605.1 Sinocyclocheilus anshuiensis
GTCACGTCACATCACAGCTGATCATCCAGAGTCATGTCACATCACAGCTGATCATCCAGAGTCACGTCACATCACAGCTGATCTTCCAGAGTCACGTCACATCACAGCTGATCATCCAGAGTCCGGTTACTTCCTGTCTGCTGCACCCAGAAGTCCGAGGTCAGTTCGTCTGTACTTCCGACTGGTATCTAGCGTGGAGGATCCACCGCTAGTGTCAGCAGTCGCAGCTGGTATCCCCAAACTCACTCACTCTAGCCCTCCTGTTCCTGAACTAAGTGCCCTGTCTGAAGCGCTTCCCATGATGGGGATCGCTTTATGGTGTGTCTGGGCTGCGTACACCACCACAGAACCTCTCGAGGTGGCGGCGTCCACTGTGATTTCTCCGGAGGTGGCGGCATATGATGCAGAACCTCTTGATGCGGTGGTGCTTGCTTCAGCTCCTTGTATGGTGGTGGCACCCAACCATGCACTCTCAGCCTGTCATGTCGTGTTCGAAGGAACCTTTGCCGAACTATGTACTATGTATGTATGTGTGTCAGTGGTATCAACTTATGAACTCTCTGCCTGTCCTGTCACAGCTATGGAGGCCGTCTGTTATTTCTCTGCCTGTCCTGTCACGGCTATGGAGGCCGTCTGTGAACTCTCTGACAGTCCTGAACCAGCCATGGAGGCCAATTATGAACTATTGCCCTGTCTCAACCCAGCCGAAGAAGCTGGTTTTGAACTCTCAGCCTTGTCTGTCACACCCGAGGATGTTGCCTGTGAACTTCCTGACTGTCCTGCTGCGGCTACAAGGGCCGTTCAGGAACTCTCATCCATGCCTGTCACTGCCATGGAAACCTTAAATTAACTTTCTGTATGCCCTGTTAACCCTGTCGTTGCCAAAGAGACCATCAGTGAACCGTCTGTCTATTCAGTTTCAGTCAATGAGTTTGATTTTGATCTGTCTGTCCTGTATTAACGAATGAGTCTTACTGTGAATTGTCTGCCGGTTTAGTTTTACTCAATGAAATGTCTATCAGTCCAGTGGCCCCCAATGAATCTGATTATGAGCTGTCAGTCTATCCAGAATCAAACCAGGAATCTGTTTCTGAATTATCTGCCAGTCTCGTTTCCCTCAATGAGCCTGATGTTGAATCACCTGTCTGTTCCGATCCAACTGACAATTCTGATGTCGTACTGTCTGCCTGCCCAGTATCAGTCCATGAGCTATTTGTCAGTTCAGTTCCAGTCAGTACTCTTGGTTTTGAACAATCTGTTCACCCTATCTCTGCCAATACATCCTATTCTGAATTGTCCGCTTATCTGGCTTCGACTAATGTGTCTGATTTTGATCCATCTGTCTGTCCAGTTTCAATTAATGGATCTGAGTGTGAGTTGTCTGCCTGTCCAGCTTCAATCACTGACCTGTCTGCCAATCCAGTGTCAGTCAATGCATCCCATTGTGAACTGTCTGTTGGTTTAAATTCTGCAGTCAAATCTGATTTTGAATTGTCTGTCTTTCCGGTCTCAACTAATGAGCCTGAGGGTGAATTTTCAGCCTGTCCAGTTCCAGTCAGTGGGCCTGTTTATGAACTGTCTGCCCGTTCAGTTATCACCAGGGGAACTATTTATGAACTTTTTGTGTTCCCTGCCTCAGCCCTTGGGGCCATAAATGCTCTGTCTTTTTCTTGTGTCTCAGTGTTCCTTAGGTCCCTGTCCCTGCCGTGGTCTTCAGTTTTGTCTGCTCCGCCGTGGTGGTCTTCTGCTCCGGCCTGGTGGTCTTCTGCTCCGTCTGCTCCATCGTGGTGGTCTTCTGCTCCGACTACTGCTTCGCCGGCATTACCCTGGTTCTCTGCTCTGCCCTGGCTTCCTGCTTCGCCGGTTCTGTCTGGGTGCCCTGCTCTGCCGGTTCTGCCTCAGTCCCCGGTCCCTCCACTTCCACGTGGACCTGGCCCTCCATCCCTCCCCCTGTTCCGGGGGGGAGGGGGGGGCTTTGTCACGAATCCTGTCCATGCACTTCCGTTCGCTCACCAACAGAGATCACCCACTCATTACTATGGACTCTTGCACTGCACTAACTGTTGCACTTCACTCCGGACTACATTTCCCATCATCCATTGTACGGATTACACCAAAAGCTGTAACCAATCAAACACACTCTATATAAGCCATGGACTTCCTCTTTCTCGCTGTGGAGTATTGTAAGTGCATATCGCTACCCTAGCTGATAGCTACTTTACGGAGCCTGCTCTAGTTTACATCTTGTTAAGCCCTTTGGATTACATTCTCCATCGATCAACCCACGCCTGTTTAACGGATTACTCTTGTGTCTTGCCTGTGCCATATCTGTTTGCTGGTGTTCGACCCTGCCTGTTTCTGACCATGTCTTCTAATAAAGCTTTGCAAATGGATCCGCACGTCTCACGTATCGTTCGCCCCGTAACATATATTGTTCATTCTTAGTTCATGTTAACTACACTAGTTAACTAATGTTAACTAATGAACCTTATTGTGAAGTGTTACCATTTATATAAATGTATCTGTATAGCCTACAATAAAGCCACAATACCAACTACCAATAGGATGTTTCCTGCCGACAGCAAAAATTTATTTTGCCTATATGTCACAATATGAGGTAAATCCGGCCCTGTACATGATACTGGTTTTTGTTGCCAAATTGGTTTGGAACAGTTGTTGAATAAACAATTAAACTGAACTATTATGCCGGCCAATCTGCTTGACTGACAGTTTTATTGATCACTGAGAGAGCATTGACTTGGTATGATGTTAAAAAATATTAAAAAAAAATAGCTTAGATGCAGTAAACTAATTTTGCCATGTTGCTGTAGCTTAGCTTGCTATATTTCCCGGGGCTGCTGTAGCTTTAGTGTAGTGAAGCTTAATTTAATGATGAGTAACTGTTACCATACTTTTGAGCAGTAGTGTAATTGGGAAATGTTTGTTGTGCTGTGATAAATAATAAATTAATTGTAATAAAAGAGTCAAGGACATTCATGAATGTATGCAAATATACCTGCAGAGAACCCAATGAGGAAGACCATGTACACGACAAGGAATCGACGAATTTCTCCAAGAACCATCTGACAATAATTAAAGAGTGTGAGAGGTTGTAGATTCCCATATTTCTGGACCCCCTGGAGAAGTAGAGTAGATTTACCCAGCTCAAGGCAAGACACAGAACTAGACAGGCCACATATTCATCCTGACCAAAGCAGTACAGTAGAGCACACACCAGGAAGAGCACGGCCTGCAGAAAACTAATGCAACAGAAACCAGGAATGAACCATGTAGGCACTTAATAATTACTGTTTCTGTAGGAAACATTAGTTTGACTAGTGCAATTTAACTTTGCGATGTGCATGTGCATATAGAGAATATATATACATTGATTTAAAAAATTTATAAAAGTTCTATATAGAAGAATTATTAGCAAAGAATGTAATTTCAAGCAAATTGATCTGTAATAGGAAATGATTCATACTCAAATAAAACAAGAGAGTCAAAGGACTCACAAAAGCTGATCGGTGTATCCGTCTATGAGCAGGGACTGAAATCCTGGACGCTTTCTTAACATATCTCTTAACTAAAAAGAAAAGGGAATTCATTCATTTCTGTAAAAAAAAAAAAAAAGAAAGTTATATATGAAATTGTTTTAAACAAGCAGCATTAGATACATACCCCTCTAATTAGGAAGTAAAGTGCTCCAATGGTTGTTATGATGTGTCCTGTCAGAAGCAGGTAGCCTTTGCTATTATTTTTGTAACGAAATGGAGGCTTTAATGACTGAAAAGAAAAAAGCGGGGATGAGACATGGCATTAAATAGTGAAGCATTTACAGTAAGCATGCACAAAGAATAGTTTAAATCAGACACTGAACTGGAATTAGTTGCAAGTTTGCATATTTCCGAGAGAAGTTTGTTTTATTTTCTCTGAGACAATGTAGACAGAAATGTTCATGTCTATAGCATGAAATGTGATGCAAAGCCAAACCCCTGTCCATCTCACGCCCTTTTTGTAGTCGCCACCTCTGAAATGTATACCTACTTGGTTGTTGCTAAAGTCCTTCCCTTCTTCGCGGTGAAAAGCTACTGCAGTGAAGATGAAAAGGTAGACAACATAAACAATAAAGTTGAACCAGAACATCCGTTTCGCGAATCTCTCCCACTTCTCTTCAATCAGCCTGTTAAATGGCTCAATATTGAGCATCTCGAGGCGATTCTGAAATCAGATGAAATAACCAAGCATGATGCTATAAACAGCATTTATCAAAATCCATGTAGCTTCTTTACAAATGAAACATTTTGCTTCATTAAAGTAGTAAATTCTAATTATGCATTTTAGATTGTATAACTAATTAATATCAAGTAAGCAGCATGTCATCTCACAGGAATCTCACTGCCATAAACGATTATCTCCAGCGCGGAGTTCTTCTCATAGGTGTCGAGAGAGGCGAGGTCATACAGAGACGAGCACACTGGACCGTAGGCCCACTCCGTCATCTTCCGTGACAGATGTTTGCACCCCTTAAACTCCCGCTGCACGATGTGCTTTAACAGCTAGTTAACAAATGAGGAATGAAATCTGTCAAATTACTGTCAAATATGTTCTATTTAGTCACTTGTCTTTGGCAATGCACTGATTTTAGTAATCAGCCAAGCCAACAACAACATCAACTAAAATATAGAACAAAAGCAATACAATAAATAAATACATTAAACTGTGACTTTAGGTTAAATAAGGTTAGACTGTCACTGTAGACTACATGACTATGAATCAGTGTGGTGTCTGATTTAATGCCATGTGCTGAAGGGAAATACCATCTCAAATCACATGAGGACTAAACATCTACACAAAATCAGGAACATCCAAAAACAGAATACAGAACTGACACTTAAAGAAATACGCACTGCTTCAAACGAATCACTCCTTCAAATAAATACTGGCATTTTGCAAGACATAATGAAATTATTCATATTCTTGGACATTCAACAATCAGTGACACCAGAAAAAATAAGGTTTACCACAACTTTTCCTGTTTTGGCAGCTAATGTGAGTGGGGTGAGTCCTTCATTATTTTCGATTTCCTCCAGCTTGATCTTGGGGTGAAGTTGGTCGGCTTTGAATAAGATGTGGTCATACATGGCAATGACGAACTCTGTGTTTTCAGGACTGTTATCAGCTATGGATACTAGTGCGTGAAGCACCGTGTTTCCATGAGAGTCCCTCTCCCTGATATCCACTGCCTGGTATGGATTGTTCATAAGGAAGTCAACAATGTCAGGCTGATTAGTGCAAGCGGCCAGAGACAAAGGCAGCTCACCTGTGCAAAAAAGTTGTAAAAGATACAGATAAGCCTAGGTACCCACAAATGTGGGTCAGTAACAATTCATTAAGTAGAATTTGAAAAGGATATGCATTTAAAATGCAGCATTTCTACTGTAAAAAAATTGTTATCAGAACTATGGGTCATACCACGAAATCAGTGCCTTTTTAATATAATCAAGAAATAGAATTACTATAGAAACAGAATTACTATAACAACAAATAAACAACATAATGCTATGTATTCTTTCATCAATATTATATCAAATTAACATCAATTAAATATTATTTTAAATCATTTAAATTGTATTTTTGCTGATAAGGGCAATTTGCAAATTGAAGGCAAAATGATCCAAAAATCACATTTGCATTTTGTTCTAAGTATAGTCTCATTATTAAGCAACGTTTTTGGCATAAGTATACATTATTTGTATAAAATATCAGTCATTTTATTGGTGTTCCCTGATTTAATGTCAGCCCTGTTACCCTCACCAAAAAAAAAACTAGTAAAATCATGGTACATTCCAGTGACATCACTTCCAGGAATTTATCTCTCAACCAGGATTCCAACAGTTAAAACACAAGCAAGTGTCTCTTACTCTTCTATAATGTTCTATTTTTGATGATTTATGAGGTTTGACTGAGGGGGGTGGGCGGGGACATCATGCAATGTCAATACTGTTACCATTTTCAAAGTATAAATTTAAACAATTATTTATTTAATTTAATATAATCAATATCTACAAGTAATATCCTTTCAAAATGTACAACATGTACAATTTTGTGACCTTGACCTATTAGCTAGCAATTAGCTTGAAAACTTCAAACCTGTTACTGTCAGCCCTGTTACTTTTCAGAGTAACAGGTTTTGACATGTGGATGACAGTGATGACATAGATTAGGTGTCACCTTAGCCACACTGTTTTAAAGGTTATTTGTGTAAAATGCAAACATTTTTAAAGGTAATTTTTAAAGGTCAATTACAAACAAGCAGTAAAGTGACTGCAATGACAAAATGACAAATGTAGTACGTCCCGATTACATTCATACTACACACATTCATACTATATTGAACATACTCTTTTTGCAGTTGTGAAGTAATTACTTATTCAAAAAAGTACCTACTCAAGAGAGTATGCGATTTCGAATGCAGCCCAAGATCTGATCATCTTCCTTGCCTAATAGTTGAACCAGATATGTATATTTTAAGACAAACAGATGAACGCATGATATAATTACAATACCGTTAAAACATTAGATCTCTTAGAAATGTAATGTGCTTCACTAATACAACTATGCCAAGTAAGTGCAAAACAATATAATGCAATTTAAAAAGGTTTACAATATTAAGTAAACAAATATGTGCAGTGTATGCCAAAGAATGTGGGTCCTGTCATCCCTGTTCCCTTTCAGTCGGTCAATCCGAGTCACGTACGAATTGACGAATTGGAATTGGGATCTTGCTTCGAGAAACCAATCTACTTCGAGTGTTACTAAACGAGCCAATGCACATTGGCATGCAATTATTGCATCCAGCTGCTGTTGATCACAGCGTGAGAATAAAAAGGCAGCCGGTGCAATGCATACCAGCTTTTCGCTTTGGAGCCAAGCGACAACATCGTTCTGCTCCATCCAAGTGTCTTCAGTGAGCTACGAGTTCAACGCGCTCTTGGAAGCTTCTGGTTGTTGGCGCTTCAGCGGTGGTCGTTCCTGTGTCGAGTGGGTTGCGCACTTCAGGCTGCACTACCCCCTGTTGTACTGCAAGTGGCCATTTCCCCTGTGCGCCTCAGCACTAAAAGAGCATTTCCCTGAAAGAGCAATTTCTCTAAAAGAGCTCCACGGATGCGTCTTTGTAAAGACGACGGATCATCTTTTTAAATATGCCGTTTCACCCGTGCGTTTCTGGAGACATCGCTGCCTCACGTGTCTGGGCATGAAGCACACTGAGGTGGCGTTCGTGGATGAGTCATGTTCCCATTGCGGGAAGATGACCATCTCGGAGCTGCGGACCAGGCTTCGCTACCTCCAGGGGGGCGAAGTTCCATTGCCTCTGCCGCGCTCTAGTGCTCGTTCTGGCGGCGGCCAGACTAGGACTACTTCCAGCAGTAGCGCGGGCGGTCTGAGGGTTACAGTGGTGGCAAACCCCTCAGGGAACCAACCCTCGGGGGCCCACCACTCCTCCAGCGCTCCGCAACCAGCCGAGCCGCCGAAGGAATGCGCTGGGCCCCCTTTAAAGAGCGTACCAGCGGTATCCCTCGGGGCTCCTCCCGATGACCTGATGTCGATCGCTGCATCGGAGGGAGAGCTCTCTGGAGAGGAAGATTCGGCTGCGCTGCCGCTCTCCGTGACGGTGGCAATGCCTGAATCGGATCCAGAGATGTCTGCTATGCTTTCCCGGGCTGCTGAAAGGGTAGGGCTCGAGTGGAATCCTCCACCGCGTCCCGAGCCCTCGAGGTTGGATGATTGGTTTCTCGGGGTGGCTCGCGCTGGTTCTCAGCACCCCGCCCCGGTGCCTTTCTTCCCGGAGGTGCATGAGGAGCTTACCAGGTCGTGGACGGCACCTTTTACTTCCAGAAACCGGCCTTCTAGCTCCTACTCCCTCACCACCCTCGACGGTGGTGCAGCGAAGGGGTATTCAGCGATCCCCCCGGTGGAGCGGTCGGTAGGGATGCAGTTGTGTCCTAGGTATTCAGCGATCCCCCCGGTGGAGCGGTCGGTAGCGATGCAGTTGTGTCCTAAGACCGCCTCCTCTTGGCGGGGAGACCCGTTGCTCCCTTCCCAGGCCTGTAGGCATTCGTCTGGTCTGACCGGCGGTGCTTATATGGCTTGCGGGGAAGCTGCTTCCGTCTTACATGCTATGGCGTTACTACAGGTGCACCAGGCCAAGGCACTGAAGGACCTGCACGAGCGTGGTCGTGATCCGGAAGTTCTGAAAGAGCTCCGAACCGCCACTGACCTCGCGCTCCGAGCGACGAAGGTCACCGCGGGCTCTCTGGGTCGTGCGATGTCCATGCTTGTGGTCCAGGAGTGCCATCTCTGGCTGTGTCTGGCCGACATGAGGGACGCCGACAAGACTCAGTTCTTAAACGACCCCGTGTCTCAGACCGGCCTTTTTGGCGACGCAGTGGAGAACTTCACCCAGCAGTTCTCCACCGCACAGAAGCAGACCGAGGCTATCAAGCACATCCTGCCCCGGCGAGCTGCTTCTGCCTCCACCCGGGCGTGCCTAGAGTTTGGGCCGGCTGACTCCCAGGTAATCCTGAGGCCCTGGCCCGGCTATGTGCCCAAGGTTCCCACTACTCCCTTCAGGGATCAGGTGGTGAGCCGGGGAGTCCCGTTGCTCCCTTCCCAGGCCTGTAGGCATTCGTCTGGTCTGACCGGCGGTGCTTATATGGCTTGCGGGGAAGCTGCTTCCGTCTTACATGCTATGGCGTTACTACAGGTGCACCAGGCCAAGGCACTGAAGGACCTGCACGAGCGTGGTCGTGATCCGGAAGTTCTGAAAGAGCTCCGAACCGCCACTGACCTCGCGCTCCGAGTGATGAAGGTGACCGCGGGCTCTCTGGGTCGTGCGATATCCATGCTTGTGGTCCAGGAGTGCCATCTCTGGCTGTGTCTGGCCGACATGAGGGATGCAGACAAGGTTCGGTTCCTTAATGCCCCTGTGTCCCAGACCGGCCTCTTCGGCAATGTGGTCGAGAGCTTTGCCCAGCAGTTCTCGGCTGCACAGAAGCAGACTGAGGCGTTTCGACACATCCTGCCACGGCGGGCATCTGCTGCCTCCACCCGCCCGCAGGCCGCAACGGCCCAGCATGCTCGTCGCCGAGGGCGGCCCCCTGCATCTGCCCCCGCGCAGCCCGTCCAGGTCCCCGCCAAACCTGGCGGCAAGCGGAAGAGCAAGCGGCCCTGAAATGGGCGACCCAGAGATGGAGGGATCTGCTCTTCGGGAGATGGTGAACGCACCACTCCCTCCCCTGGAGGAGAGCCGGGTGGAGAATCTTTTGTTTCATTTCTTCCCGGATGGTGAACGCACCACTCCCTCCCCTGGAGGAGGGCCGGGTAGAGAATCTTTTGTTTTGTTTTACCCAAATTCTCGACAAAAGAGCAGTTTTCACTATCTCTGGGTCTCAAGAGGGCACGGAGAGTTGCGGACGGTTCAACCCCGGACCGCACTCATCCTCCTGCATACTCCACTTGCACGGTATCTGAGTGCCTGGCTAGCGCTACCCAGCCCGTCTCGCTGGCTTTTGCGGACCATCAGCCTCGGCTATGCGATTCAGTTCGCCCAGCGTCCCCCCACGTACAGTGGCATCCGCTTCACGACAGTGAAGGCGGCCGATGCTCCTGTCTTGCGTGCGGAGATCGCAGTCCTACTGGTGAAGGATGCGATAGAGCCGGACCCTCCAGCCGATATGAGTACGGGGTTTTACAGCCCCTACTTCATTGTACCCAAGAAAGGTAGTGGGTTACGGCCAATCTTGGACCTGCATGTCTTGAACCGGGCCCTGCACCGGTTACCGTTCAAGATGGTGACGCAGAAACGCATCTTCGGGTGCATCCGTCCCCGAGATTGGTTTGCAGCGATCGACCTGAAGGACGCGTACTTTCATGTGTCGATCCTTCCGCGCCACAGACCATTTCTGCAGTTCGCGTTCGAGGGACATGCATACCAGTACAAGGTCCTGCCCTTTGGGCTTTCCCTGTCTCCCCGTGTCTTCACGAAAGTCGCGGAGCAGGGCTCTTGTTCCCTTCAGAGAGCAGGGTGTTCGCATCCTCAACTATCTCGATGATTGGCTTAT
Source organism: Sinocyclocheilus anshuiensis (assembly GCF_001515605.1). Taxonomy (NCBI): domain Eukaryota; kingdom Metazoa; phylum Chordata; class Actinopteri; order Cypriniformes; family Cyprinidae; genus Sinocyclocheilus; species Sinocyclocheilus anshuiensis. The sequence goes on from NW_015557066.1 coordinate 491,649, forward strand.
ACTAGCACAGTCTCAAGATCAGTTGTGCGAGCACAGGGACCTGGTGCTCCGGCACCTGGTGCTTCGGCACCTCAGCCAGTTAGGTCTTCGGGTCAACTGGGAAAAGAGCAAACTCTTCCCAAAGCAGAGGATCTCTTTTCTCGGTATGGAGTTGGATTCGGTCGAACAGACAGCACGCCTCACAAAGGAACGTGCGCGGTGCTGCTTGAATTCGTTCAAGGGCAGGACAGCGGTCCCACTGAAACTATTTCAGAGGCCCCTGGGGCATATGGCAGCTGCAGCGGAAGTTACGACACTGGGGCTGCTTCATATGAGACCACTGGCTTCATGGCCGAGTCCCGAGGTGGGCGTGGCAGCGCGGCACTCACCGGGTCCAAGTTACACCGGCCTGTCGCCAAACCTTCACCCCGTGGTCAGACCTTACGTTCCTCCGGGCAAGAGTGCCCCTAGAACAGGTCTCCAGACATGCTGTGGTTTACACGGATGCCTCCACCACCGGCTGGGGGGGCACGTAGACGGGCACGCAG
>NW_015557066.1:492256-510181 GCF_001515605.1 Sinocyclocheilus anshuiensis
CTCCAGAAACCTCTCACTGCCAGTTGTTCTACTCCCTGACAGAGTGAACGCTTGGCACGGACGCACTGGCACACAGCTGGCCGCGGGGCCTGCGCAAGTATGCATTTCTCCCAGTGAGCCTTCTCACAGAGACGCTGTGCAAGGTCAGGGAGGACGAGGAGCAGGTCCTGGTTGTGGCGCCATATTGGCCCACTCGGACCTGGTTCCCCGAACTAATGCTCCTCGCGACAGCCCCTCCCTGGCAGATTCCCCTGAGGAATGATCTACTGACTCAGAGATGGTGCACCCTGTTGCACCCACGTCCAGACCTCTGGAAACTTCATGTCTGGTCCCTGGACGGGACGCGGAGGTTCTAGGTGACCCAGGAGGTAGTGAACACCATCACTTCGGCGAGAGCACCGTCTACGAGACGCGCTTAAGCCTTGAAGTGGAACCTGTTCGTCGAGTGGTGTTCTTCTCACCGAGAAGACCCCCGGAGATGCCCGATTAGGGTCGTACTTTCCTTTTTTCAGCAAGGGTGGGAGCGAAGGCTGTCTCCCTCCACCCTTTAAGTCTATGTCGCTAAAAAAAAAAAATAAAAAAAAAAGATTGCTGCTAACCATGACCCTGTAGAAGTTGGAGTTTCTTTCAATGAAAACTCTGCTCCTGCATACACTGGCTTCCATCAAGAGGGTAGGGGAGCCGCCTGGCTTATCAGGCACAGGGTATGCCCTGCCCGCTCAGGTTGCAAGCACTCTATTAGGAGTATTGCATCCTCCTGGGCGCTGGCTCATGGCGCCTCGCTGACAGATTCTTGTAGAGCTGAGGGCTGGGCGACCCCCACGTTCGCTATATCCTATAGCCTTCGTGTGGAGCCGGTATCCTCCTGTGTTCTCACCTCATGGGTTCCATATGTGAGACCTAAGTGGATTCCATATGTGTAAGGTCCACTGTATAGCCTCAGAGCCCGTGTTTCCCTGGCAGACTTCTGCCGTTTCCAAGAGGGTTACAATCACCTCCATATGCACCTAATCGGATGTTCATATGTGTATTTGCTTCCGAAATCTCCTTCGGGAAGGTTGGAGCTTCCATAAGGTATGCATTGCACCGGCTACCTTTTTATGCTCACGCTGTGATCTGCAGCAGCTGGATGCAATAATTGCATGCCAGTGGGCATTGGCTCGTTTAGTTACACTCGAAGTAGATTGGTCTCTCGAAGCGAGATCCCAATTCCAATTCGTCGGTCGCCGACGTGACGTCTCCGTTCGCTCCTTCAGGAAACGAGGGTTGCATACATAACCGAGACATTACTCTGGTCAGTCCTGCTATGACGTCAATCCTGTTGCTGTCATTAATTTTTTTTTAAATTGTATGATATTTTGATATTTGATATGGCCTTCCAGGTTTTTCCATTGTAACTATATTGTATTTTGGACAAAGCCCTTTTTTTTAACATCTCTCTTGTAAAAATAGATATTTTTTCTTAATTGACATGCAATCACCCTCCAAAATTAGGATGTTCTTGGTCATCTGAAAAGAGGTGAAAAAAGGGACTAAAATACTTCTCATATATGTAAAAACTATTACACAGTTCTAATGAAAACTATAGTATATAGTAAGGCTTGTGTCTGTAACAGGGATGACACAAATATCAAAATTGTCATAAAATAAGAAATTACATAGCCTGAGATGGCACAATTAAATTTCTTGTCCTCTTAAGCTGTCTTCATTTCATGGATATTTTTTTAAAATGTTGATTAAACTTATTTTATATTTTTCCAAGTTGACAAGGCAGTGATTTCGCGGAATGACCCTTAAATTAGTCCTGCAAAAGTTTAACCTTATCCTTAGACTTACCAAAATAGAAGCATGTTTCTTGATTGGGCTGAAAGAATTTCCCACAGGCCTTAGCATGGACATCAGCCCCTTTTTTAACCAGCATCTGTACAAATTTTGCACTCCTCTGTTCAATTGCAACATGGAGTGCTGTCTGACCTGTCTCAAATAGATCAGTCGATAACATTGCAAAATGAATAGGTTGGACATGTTAAATATGATCAATATTCTGTTGATTTATAAAAAATAAATTAATAACGTTAGCTAATATAAAACTAGATCTAATAATAATAATTACACTAATAAAAACATTATGTAAAATGAAGCTGTCTCTGACCTTTGTAGTAACTGTCTGTGTAGGCAGCATTGACAAAATCTTTTAAATCTCCCGTTTTCTCTGCAATTTCCAGCAGATGTTCAATAGTGTCATTCTCACCTTCCTTCAAATTTAAAAGTGCTTTCAGCAGAGCTGTCTTTCCATTGGACTTATCTAAAGAAGTTATAAAAACAGTTGTTTCATTATTTAATAAATATCTGTCATGAATTCACAGTACTCTTCTGTGCATTCTTTGTATACTATACCATTCAGAAGCTTGGGGTAAGGTTTTTTTTTTCTCAAAGAAATTAATATTTTATTCCGCAAGGGCACAATAAATTGATCAAAAGATATGCTTTTCTTAGTTTGCACAGTGAGTTTTAAATCAGCATATTGGAATGATTTCTGAAGGATCATGTGACACTGAAGACTGGAGAAATGGCTGCTGAAAATTCAGCTTTGTCATCACAGGAATAAATCACATTTTAAAATATACAGAGCAGTTATTTTAAATTGTAATAATAATTCACAACTTAGCCTCTTTGTAAATGACTTCATATAGAATTACATTCTCTATATGGCAGTGAGAGGAAATTAATCCTGCATTAAGAAACTGCATTACACTGTCCAACACACCGGCCAAAATAGATAAATGTCCATAGAAATAAGCTACTAACCCTCATCTATGTTTTGACCGGGTTTCTCAGCATACATGTGATCTGTCTTGTGACATTTTACCATGCATCTCTCACAAAGCTGGTTTTGTGTTTAAAAGACAGCTCATTTTTACATTAATCAGTTTCTTTAAAGATGATAAGACCACAGATTTTGCTTTTATAAGTCAATGTGACATTCTAATACCAGTTAGAATCAGTAATTACGCTTGGATGCTATTTCAGTGATTGTTCTTTCTGCTGAGACCAATCAAATTATACTTCATTTATAAAATAGTTCTAATAACAGCTAGAGCTGTGAGAATAAGAGCTAATGGATTATCTTAATGTGCCTTTTTGTTTCAAAAACCAGTTAAAAGAGGAAGGGTACAAAAATAATTCAGATGGAAACTCGGTGACAGGAAGTGACAGTATCAAAGGAAATGCAAAATTAGTTTCACTGGCTACATATATATGATTTGAGCATATTCGAATTTTACTAGCACATTAAATAAGAACTCAAATTCCTAAAATCATTAGGGAAATGTAATTGTGTAATATAGTCATGAGAGCATTCAGTCACTGTTCCTCATTTAAGGCACAGACTATTAAAAAATAGATAACCATAAAATAGACCTCTGAGACATGGAACATTATTCAGATTTGTCAAAACGAGGATTAATGTTTAATGTGCATATCAAAGTAAAGAAAGGGTGTCAAGGATGTTAGAAATATATTTAAATCAGGAACAGAACTGAGCATATTCAGTCTGTATGTGAAAGCACTCCTCAATGGGTGAGGCAGCACAGCTTGTTAAAGACTCTTAACAGATATTTGATGGACAAATTATATTAGTTAATGTTGTTTTATGCTAGATGATGACCTAATATGCAATTAGAAGATGCTGGATAGTCTTACTTAGTAAAGTATTATGGCATGGCCTCTCTGTAAATGGGTTCAGATAACATTACAGCAGAAACTGTACATTACGCAGACACCATCTTTAGTTCATCTCACTGTTATCATATGTTATCAGTTTTAAAAAGACAAACGTTAACAGATCTGCACAAATATGGACTAAAGTAGATCACGAAAACATAAAAAAATTAAATAAACCTAAGGCATTTGGCAGCAAAAAACAACTTTACAGGTTTTAATGTGATTTGCTACAATAGCAAACTCTGAATTTATTTAAATATTGCTGTAAACTTAAAAGTATGAAACATTTGTACTCACCAATTAATTTCTGTTTTTTTAATCCGTTAGATGAAGTATCCAGTATTGATGAGCTTGATTCCTTTAGCACGATAACTTGCTCTCTCTCTCTCTCTCTCTCTCTCTCTCTCTCTCTCAGTGTCAGTCTCAGAAAGGAAGAGGGCAAGATGTTCTGAGGTTGCTGAGAGCCTTACAGAAAGGCGGGTTGTATTGATTTTTTGAGTATGTTGTTACGTATGTTTTGCCATGTCCACGCCTTGTAGCTCATTTGTCATCTGCTCACAATGCACTAAAAGTCATCAAACTCCTTCTTAAAATGCTTCATTTTCATCTAGCAACACTATATTCTACTACATATCTTAACTATCCAAATTATCAATTATACATGTGCTGGAATGCATATAATATCGTACCTCTGAGCAGCACGTTTGATTTGGAGCAGCATTCAGGTCACTTACACTTGTTTGTTGAGACGGTTCTGTTGAGCAATTTCACTTTCTTAGCGTGCAGAGTTTCCTGTATGACACTGGAGGACTGTGGCAGAGTAAGGCGGTTTTGCCCTATGCATGGTGGTGTAGGTGAATACATTATGTGAACTAAATGAAGCTGATCTGTACCTCCTACAGATATTTCAGTTATAGTCATGTGCAGCACATGAAATATACCGCATAAGCTCAATTATGACAAAAGAATGACCAGAAAAACCACATGAAATGTGATGATATATTCCAACGTTTTATTAACATTTGAAATGCCACTGAACATGTAAACAGAATTTTTTGTAATTTCAAGGCTTTGTTCAGTCATTTAATGGAATTCAGAACTATTTGTACAAAATATTTTGTATTTTACAACACAATGGTTTTGTATTGCACTCAACGACAATAATTATATAATGAGTGTGTAAATTGAACAATAGATAAACAAATCTGACCCATTTTAGTAAAAAAAATAAAAATCAAAGTTACATTAATGATATAGTATGTAGTATAAAAAATAAAAATACATTATTTTATAAACTGAATGATACAATATTAAAATAGGTAACACTTTATTTTAAGGTGTCCTTGTTACAAATGTTACATGCACTTACTATTATAATAGCAATTAATTATGCATAATTACATGCAAGTAACACTAAGCCAAACCCTAATCTTAGCCATACAGTAAGTACATGTAGTTAATTAATATTACTCAGTACTTAAATGTATAATTACACTGTAACAAGGACACCTTAAAATAAAGTGTAACCTTAAAATATTTTTAAATTAAATACACTTAATTACAAAGTGTGATTATTTATACATTTTAATACAGCCCTACCAGCGTTGTAGGTCATACCATACAAGCATGGTAGGTCAGATGTCTCAGAGGCGTGATTTTGAGTGTTGTATCTTATGTTTGGTCATTAAACACCATGGCAACTCCAACTGCTGAGTCAACATCTTTTCCGTAAACTACAGGAAATGGAAACACTCTCTCTACTTCCTGTTGCAGAACTGTGTTACATGACAGTGCGCTACCACTGCCAATAATACACCTCACCCCAGCAGCCTGCAGGCTCCGAGGGGGCATCATAGTGGCCATGTTTTCAACAATGCCCCTGCACACAGCCCAAGTCACATGACCCAGAGAGAGGTTAGAGGGCGAGATTTGGGAGACACTGGCACTGGAGGTGGGGTCATGCCGCTCTCCTAGCAGCACTGTGGTCACGGTTAGGTCAGTGTTAGGCTGTGCCAGAGCAGACTGGATCAGCTGGGAGTAGATTGTGGACTCATTTACTTCCAATCCTATAACATAAAACAATAAATACATTATTAAGATAAGAATACACCTGAGGACCAAAAACAAAGACTATTTTAGTGTTTCTATTTAAAAGCATAAATTAACACCCTACAATAGGGCCGCACGATTATGACAAAAATCACAATTGTTGATTATTCCCTTGAAATTGTAATTGTGATTGTTAATTACGATTCACAATTTACAATGAATGATGTTTATACCATTGTTTGATGCAACTGCATGCCATATTTTTATATGAAAATAAACAAGCTGAAAATACTAACTGAAAAACTTTTATTGCTTTTCCATAGTATTAAGCTTCAAATGTCAACTACACATTGCATTGGTTTCTTCTTTAAATTATAAAAAAAGTAAAAATATGCATGGTATTATAATGGTATACTAAAACTAAAATTAAAATAACTGAAAAACCCTTAAGATAACCTGTAGAAAAAAAAACACATCTTAAGCACGCAGAATAACATAAGTGGACTTTAAACAATTAATTGCCGCTTTGAACGATTGAGTAATTGTTGCATCCATAATTGTAATCGCAATTAGAAATTTTATTAATTGTGCAGCCCTACCCTACAATATAAAAAGGCACACTTTATTTTTAAATAATAATAAATTTAGAAATGTAACAATTGTTGATTTACCAAATTCTTTCATCCACGAGTCCAGCATTCTGACAAAGGTGGCCATGACATTGCCTCCATTAAGTGATGCGGCCACTGCCAGGTAGGAGCCGTGGAATTATGGGAAATAAGCAACAGGAGAGAGGGGGTCTGGAGAATTTGGAGGGCTGAACTCTGCAGGCATGCCAAACGTCAGCTGGGCTGAAGTGCTCATATTCAGCACTAGTGATTTAACATGTCACAATTAATTTGTGCATGATATGCCTTATGTACACTAGTACCATTCAAAAGTTTGGAGTCGGTGACATGTTTTAAATAAATACCAAGGCTTTATTTATTTGATCAAATGTACAGTTAAAAAAAGTAATATTGTGACATTTTTTTGCGATTTAAAAGAACCGTTTTCTACTATAATTAGTGCTGTCAAACGATTAATCGCGATTAATCGCATCCAAAATAAGTTTTTGTTTACATAATACAGATAATATATTTTAATATGTAATTTAATCCTGTGAAGACACAGCTGAATTTTCAGCATTAGAAATCAGCTTCAAATCAGTCTAATATGCTGATTTTGGTGCTCAAGAAACATTTCTTATTATTTTCAAAGCTGAAAACAGTTGTGCTACTAATACTTTTGTGGAAACATACTTTTTTTTAAAGATTCTTTAATGAATAGAAAGTTCAAAAGAACAGCATTTATTTGAAATAGAAATCTTTTGTAACATAAATGTTTTACTGTCACTTTTGACCAAATTTAATGTGTCCTTGCCAAATAGAACTATTAATTTCTTTCAAAAACAAAAAAAATCTCACTGACTCCAAACTTTTGAATGGTAGTGTATAAGTAAAAATGCTACAGTCCACAGCACTGATGTGGACACAGCATGAAGTACATATTTAAACCTATATTTTTGTACAATGCATCAGGAAATATAGCTAAATGTATTTGTGTACAGGAAACAGATTTTTTTTTTCTGTTGAAGTAGAAATGTGTTAAAATATTAAATCTAAACCATCTATAAATAGCGGATAAAACCTTTAGCAAAATGTGTAAAATTTTTATGCCTGAACAAAGACAAAATCAATAAAATAAGAAAACAAATTACGTTTACAAATTTAAAATACCATACAGTCCTCTTTTTACACAATCCATTGCGCTTTGGTGAAGAATTCGGGTCTGAACTACAAACATGAATAAAAAGCGTTAAAAAACTGGCAGATGTGCACGACCGATGGTTAAGTAGAGATGATTATATAAAGGTGTTTGAGTTACTAATAATCAACATTTAACCCGGTTATCTGTGTTAAATTTCATCTGCAACAACAATGTTGTGAACTTTTATAAACACCCGTTTGGCCTTTTAAATGCATTATTATGCAAAAAATATGAGCAGAGTTCTCTGCATAAAGACTAGGGTTGGGTATTGTTTGGGTTTTTTTCGATACCGGTGCCAAATAGATACTTTTAAAAATGGTTCCGGTGCCTAAACGGTGCCTGAACCAATACTTATAAAACAAATTTTTAAAAATCCCCAAAAAATGATGGATTGAGTGAGTTGAGTGTTGATCATCTATTTAAAAATAAATAGCAATTAAATTTAAGTTTGGGTTAAGTTGTTAGGCCGAATTGTAACCTTATAATGTAAAAGGGCTCCCTATAGTTTTAAGCATAAACTGAGGTAGATTTTTATCACTAAGAAAATTTTAACTATAACTGAATGTATTTAAAGAAAGAGCAACTTGTTCAGTAAACCATAAAAAAAAAAAAAGTTTAGTTTTTCCCCCTGCTGTACCGAAATCATACCGGATCGTGACGTTAAAACCGAGGTACGTACCGAACTGTCATATTTGTGTACCGTTACACCCCTAGTATATACTGATTGTTGTTTGTAGCTGAGCTGATATAACTACAACAGTCTGACTGTGGGTCATTTACAGACCAAGTCACTGATATTTAGAAAACATAATATGCAGTTTGCAAAGCTAAAAAAGAGGCATCTAATCCACACTATACCTGCATCTCCTTTGTCAGTCATGCAGGAGTAGACACTACACTGGAAGTCTCCCAGCGCCGCCCCGACAGCTGTGTGAGCAGGGATGCCGTACCACTCAGAAGAAGTGTGACCAGCCACAGCTCCGGACTCCACCACGACAGGCAAGAGCTGCACAGGGAAACCTGCATCCTTCAGACTGGAGGACATATGATCACACAGTCTGTTCATGCTAACACAGTAATTCAGTTCAACACAGAGAAACTGTAATAATATTAAACATCATAGATTATTTAGAATTCCCATGTCAAGACTAAAGGCCCGTTCACACCAAAGATGATAACTATTGATAACTACAGGGGTTGGACAAAATAATGTGAACAACTAGGAAATTGGCAATATTTTATTATTAAGGTGTTTCACCACCGTTTGCCTTTAATACAGACTCAAACCTTATTAGAATAGATTTATACGTCTGAATAGTCTCCAGCTGAATGTCATCTATCAGAACATCTGCCAGCTGATTTAGAGATGTTAAAGGAGAGAATCTGCTTTTCACATATCTCTCTAAATTTGCCCACAGTGGTTTGATAATCTTCACGTCAGGTGGTTGAGGTGCCTGGGTAGATGTTGAAGTTCATTTTGGTGCTCCAGTTGTCTAGGTTTCATGACTATGACACAAACGTTTTTGTATTTTAGCATTAGTGTCTGTGAATAAAGTTTTAGCAATTGCAGCTCTTTCATGGATGTTGGCTTTGTAAAGTTCTCTATGATCTGTTTTTTTGTGGAAACAGGGTGCTTAAGGTGAATATTGAGGTTTGCTGTCACTTTGCTGCAATAATCCTTCTTAGTGTTTGATGGACCCAGTCATTCACTTTTGTTTTTTGCCCACTATTCTTCTTCACTGATAAAGTCTTGCCATGCTTTGTGTACTCAGTCATAAAGACTGTTGTTCTTAAAACACCCAACAACTGGGCCATTAAGTTCTTCAGACACTCCTGCTAAACAGGATCCCATGAAGTCCGACATGTCACCCATTTCATGCACAGCATATACTAGACACTGCTGAACAACTAGTACTACACTGATTTACAAACTAGAAAATATAGACAACAAAAAGATAATCACAATGTTTGCTTTTTCACTGTAGCCTACACAAATTATATTAACCCCTAAAATAGAGGGTGTTCACATTATTTTGTCCAACCCCTGTATAACTATAGTTTTAATAATAGTTCTACTTCTATGAGAATTACAACTACAACGCTAATGACACAGATGAACAGTAATGTTAGAATCACTCTGAGAATGCAAATGAATAATAAAACATTGACAGTTGATCAGAATCTAAAGAGCTCGAACATTTAAAGCAGCAGAATACACAACTCTGCATGCCTTATAATAAACTGAACATTATCATCTGTTGGATGCTAATATAGTTATTTTCTAGTTATTGTTCTTAGTGTAAAGTGGCCTTAAAACAAATATAATATCTCCCTTGACTCACATTTGTGTGTTCCATTTGTTGCTGGTTGTGTTGAAGTAGCCCCAGCTGGCAGCATTTTGTCCAGTCATGACACATTTGTCAAGGCTACACAGCATGGAAACCACATAGTCTTGGATGGTGCCTGCATCACTGAAACCTGACAGGAACTCCGGCCTGATTCAGTGACGTATCATAAAGAAAAACACAAATTCAGTGCAGAACAATTACATTTTTTTCTTAAATAATTTAGTCTGAAATCTTGAGTGGAATTCTACCTGTGTTTCATGTACCAGAAGATGGTGGCACAACCAAAGCCAGTGGCCACGCTCAGGTGGGAATCTGGTTTGGGTAAGGAAGACAGGAAGTCAGCACTGCAGCGCCCATCCTGCCAGGTGATCAGCTGACTGACGTCTTTAGGAATGAATCTAATGATTTCATCTTCACTCAGCCATTCACAGCCTAACAGAGAGATGGATGAGAGTATAATTATTGATACCATCCGAATTATTTATTCATGATTAAAGATGAGTGCCTTCACCACAGTGCCACACCACAATGCCAGAAAGCATCAAACATGCTTTCAGTAGTTGTTCAATGTTAACCTTATTTAGATTTCCACAACACAATGCCATGCATTTGTCCACATACTCCAATGCACTTGACTTTTTTCATCTTGTCTTTAGGTAAAGCATCCATGCATTGGTCCAGGGCGGCGATTATTAGTGCAGGATCCTGCTCTTTTGCCTATTATCAACAATAAATTAAAAGTGTGTTTCAAAAAGCACATTAAACAACACTCACAAAAAGTGCCACACATATACTGGGTAGATTACTTACAAAGTCCGTTATTACATTATGAAAATTGTAATTAGTAACGTCATTTATTACATTACACATTTAGATAATATAATCTGATTACTTTTAGATTACTTTTAACCTAACTCGTTTAACACATTGATTTAAATAGGATAATCTTGTTTCATATTGATATAAACATTCAAAGAGAAAGAAAATTTATCAACAACATTAGGGTTTCCCAAACATGTTCGTGAAGGAACTGCAGGGGGTTTGTACGTTGTTACAAGTTAATTATTAATTATAAAATGTAAATATAACTTTTAAAAAAAGAGAGAATGAGACAGAGAGAGGATAATTTCTCAGTATGGTGTATCTTTTGACTGCCACCGCTTTAATCAAAGTGCTGTTACCTACATGTGTGTCTGGGGTGCTGCTGATATCAGAGTATGTAGCGAAACTGCTGCTATCTGTGACTGTCTTTGACTGACGTGGTTCCCAGATCCATGCCGAGAACAAAGCCAGCAGAACAACTGAGTGAAGCCGCCATGCTCTCTGAAGAAATCACTACTTTTGTGCAGTCGGGGGCAAATATGCGCAGTATATGTCATATAACTGCACCGAAAATAAACTGCTCTAACTAATACCGAGTTTCTAGCTGTCCACGATTCGAGTTAGCGATGAACGAATCGTTCTTGATTTGAATCTTTTGAATATGTTGAACCGGATCACACTGTTAAACTGTTTTGAATGATTCATTTAAAGTCCCCCTGTATTCAAATATTTTATCCCTTAAAACGCATCTTTGATCATCAAAATTACATATTTAATGTTTTTTCTTGTGAAAATAATTTTCTCATGCCTTAAAATAGCTTGAATGTAACTCTACACCCTTGCCTCATTTACTATACGCGGATCTATGAATATGTAAATGATCCCGCCTCCACTCAGACACACCAGCCAGCGCCTCCTGATCCACTGAACTGTAGTAACCGCAAAACAATGGCATACACGGATAATGACTGATAAAACTATATTTTTACTAGCGGACAACTACAGTGAATACTGTAACATTAGTTAAAGTTACCTACTTGACGATGTTGTGTCCTAAAATGCCTTGAAGACTCGAATGCAGCTGTTTGTGATCGTTAATTCGCGCCCGCGAGCTGCGGGAGAGGTGCGTCTGACTCCGGGCTACTTTTACACTGTTGCCACGGGTTATAATGCAAGTTAGCGGTTCTACATTTACATTAAACCACAGCTTCATGCTGGAGAAAATGCGGAAATGTAACGGCTGACCATTTTCACATCTTCTGGGACTGTAATATCATTCGTACTTACTGGCAGGATTTGAATAGAGAGATAAATGCAATAATGGGATTGAATCTTGAGTGTGACTTTAGAACAATGTACCTGGGACTGTCTTCTTCAAAAATAACAAAGAAAGATATATACCTCTTTAATATATTATTAGCAACCAGAAGGCCATTACAAGGAAATGGCTTAAGGAAGATCCCCCATCTGTATGTGAATGGCAAGAAATTGTACATGATGTCTACAGTATGGAAGTGCTGACCCTTTCCTTAAGACAACAATCTACCAAAATCTCATCATACTGGGGGAGGTGGTTGAGAAGAAAAGAAAAGATTTAGTAGATGACCTATGTGTTTTTTTTATTTCCTTCACTCTCTCTCTCTGTTTTGCCATTTATATGAGTTTGAAGCTCCTTAGATAAGTGATCCTTAGATCATTTTGACTCCTGATCCATAAACTGTGTCAGATGTGTAACCCTTAACATAACTTTGTATGGCAGAATCTGATCAAAATCTGAATTAATGTAGTATAAGTTATATTTGGTGACTACTGTATGTATATGTCTGTTATGTGTATAGGTTGTTCTTTAGAGTGTATCCTTTTGTTCTGTATTTGTTTGAAAAAAGCAGGAAAAAGATAAAGTAATAAAAAATATATATATATTGTATGGCATGACACCCATATCTGGTACTTAAGTAAAAAGAGGGTTTTTTTGCATAATTAATAGATTACACTATTAGGCTACTTTGCTCATCGCCCATTATAGATCAACTAACATCATCTATAAAGGTGCAAAATGCATTTACTTACACATATTTGAGAATCGAGATAGTTCATGATATAGTTAACACGTTTGGGAATATTTTGAATAAAAGAAAAAAAAAATAAAGCATAAGCCTATATCAGTTACACAGTGCTATTGTGGCTGCTGTGTGTCACATGACAAGCATGACGCCACTGACACTACAATACAAAATCATTTGTCAGATAAATGAAACATGATGAAACATTCATTTGAGTTTAAATTGTTATAGCTTACTTGTAGAGATTGCAGTGATAAATGACATGGTCAAAAATGACTGAATGAATAATACTGAAAGTAGGTTAAAATTAATTTTAAAAGTGTGCCCCCTAAAAGCGCAAGTGGCCCCTGCCTGGCCCCCCCCCCCAGTTACTGTGGTCTAGAACCGCCACTGTTTATAAGACGTAATAATAAGAAAAATAAAAAGTATTATATGTTGTATTTAGTTCAGTAATAACAGTTATTATTTAACAGTTCAGAGAATATAAAAACCAACAATAATAATACAGAATAATTATATAAAACAAACTGCAAACAAAAAGTTTGTTTTATATAAACAAACAAAAAGCTGATATTTGGGCAGTTACATGAAATGTCAGCAAACATGCAATGATATAATATTACGCCCTGACACAAAAGAATCACTACTGAGTTCAATCGGTTCTTTGAAGTGAACAGTTTGAAAAGAACCGATTCTTGCAAATGATTCTTACTTTCGACCACCGTTTTTTGAGCCTTCGCGGATCCCGTAGAGTGGATGAAAGGTAAATAGAATAAGCAAATATTAAAAATGTAATGTTGCTCAGAATTATACACACAAATGTGTATTAATAGATATATTATTATATTAACTTAAGTACAAGTTGGTCATGAAGATTAAATAAAAAAAATAGAATTCGATTTTCATTCAAAGTCCCATGATGCTTAGCGAGAAAATGGCTGACCGAGAATGACACACGCTGTATTTTTCTAATTAATACATTCCTCATAGAAATATAGACTTAAACACGTAGCTTGTGATGTTCGGGTGTTTAATGTAAACGATGCTTTCTTGAATCACGGAGGCAGAAGCTTGATTTGTGTTTATCATTGTCTTGATCCTAACGGTCAGTGGAGGAGGGCATCGTCAGTAATGTATGATGTTTCAGCCGGCTTCATATGATGATCTGTGTTTCACATCTCTTCTGCTTTGTCTCTCAGCGTGTTTTTAACATCACAACATGGCCACAGTCGCAGCTAAACGCGAGGGATCGCAGTTCATCGGCGAGGTGGCCGTCAGAGGAAACAACGCTGTGCTCGACTACTGCCGCACGTCCGTGTCCGCTCTCTCCGGCGCCACAGCGGGCATCCTCGGCCTAACGGCACTCTACGGCTTTGTGTTTTATTTCCTTGCTTCTTTTCTGCTGTCCTTGCTCCTGATTCTCAAAGCCGGCCGCCGATGGAACAAGTGCTTCAGATCTCGACGTCTGCTCTTCACCGGGGGCCTGGTGGGCGGCCTCTTCACTTACGTGCTGTTCTGGACTTTCCTCTACGGAATGGTGCATGTGTACTAAAGGAACTCGGACAGTACAGCAGCCGTGTAGATGTACAACAGTATGATGCTAGAGAAGATGCCTCAGGGCAGAGAGTGCTGATTGATGTACCACAGATTTTGTCAGTAAGCTTACTTGTGTTTAGCCAATAAAACGTAACATATTTTCTAAGTACTAATTGCACTGAAATTTAGATATTTAAAAATGGTGTGTTGTCATATTCTTTCCTCTTGAGATTTAATATTTTCCTAATGCTTATTCCAGGGCAGGGCTGGGTTTGGATTTAGTAGAGCAGCCCAACAGAAATGCTTTCTGTGTGTGATGTGCAACTCTTGTGAACTCCAGGCATCAATCAGGACTATGTAAAAACACAATACCAACTTTTAACAGTATAAATCACGTTGTTTTATTTCAGATATTTTGATGAAAATAAATCATTAACCTCATGGATTAAATTGTGTGGTTTCTTAAAGTACATGGTATTATTTATAGTAGGCTACTCATCCTTTATCACCTGAAATGTTTAATATTTTATTGTATACTGCATGTGAATAGTCTGCCTATCGTTAGTGTGTTCAGTATGTAAGTGCTCAAGCTCCAGGGTGTTTTACGAATTATAACCCTTGAATTTCTGTAGTGTCATTTGAATCAAATAATCTGCTTGATGATTTTTTTTATTCAGACTGTGAACGGGTACAGTCATATTTATGTGTCCTCTGCTTAAACCCCACAATTGTGTCGCTCTCAGTAGTGAAAACAAGTTTTCTAAAGAATCAGTTTGTAGTCCAGTTATTGCAAGCATTCCAGTATAGATATTTACAGTTCCGTGCAAATGTTTGGAATTGGTACAGTTTTTTTATGTTACTGAAATACTGACCAAAGGCTGCATTTATTTTAGCAAAAATACAGTAAAAACAGTAATATTTTGAGATATTACAATTAAAATATTTTTATTTATATATTTTAAAATTTAATTTACTCCTGTGATAGCTAAGCCATATTTTCAGCAGCCATTACTCCATTCGTCAGTGTCACATGATCCTTCAGAAATCATACTGTTTATTTAATGCTCAAGAAATATTTCTTATTAATGTTGAAAATAATTTGTCCACATTATAATTTACAAAATTCAAAAGAACCGCATTAATTTGAAATATCTTTTTGTAACATTCTAAATGTTTCTACCCGATCAATTTAATGCATTCTTGCTGAACAATTAAAAAAAAAAACTTACTGACCCCAAACTGTTTAATGGTAGTGTAGATCATTTAAATTTTTTTTTTAAGATTGTACTGTTTTCACATTTACTCAAAATGAAAGGAATGCAGTGACCCAAGCATTTTTCGTAAAATATTTTAACATTTATTCAACCTTGGTTTGACAATTTTTGGTGTCAGGCCAAATTTATAATAAATAATTTAGTTATCTTATTGCAAATCCTTTGTAAAAAAAAAATAATAATAATTCCATTGCTATTTAAAACACTAGGAGAGCACTACATCGCTGGCAGTATTCCTCTTTGGTATGACTGAGCATAGACCCGCTATAATACCTTTCATACATCCACAGTAAATCCAATGGGATTCAGCATCAAAAAATCCTCTATTGGTTGCGTGGTGTTCTCAGGGTGGAAACAGGTGAAATGTTTTTCTGCTTTTCTGTAGCGTGCTGAGTCCTGAATGACACTGTGCCCTGTGGCTTTCTCTCAGGACTGTGGGTTTTGAGTGCTGAGCCTGTGGGCTGGATCTGTCTCTCTGGGTTGTTATTGGGCTGACATGACACTGGTGTCAATGGCTGCATCTCTGTTGCCTGTTTCTCCTCTCTCTTGTGTCGCCCATCTTGGCGATGATGACCGTGATGTCTTACATGCTTTCTCTCTCTGTGCTTTCCAGATTTCTTTCTGTGGGTGCAAATAGTATTCATAGAAACCATGAAAATAACAATCCACTGCATCTTTCTAATCTTCCAAGCAAACTTTTTTAAGAAGTCTACGACACAATAGACACTTACTTCGTGACTGCCTCAAATTTTGTCTCTCGGTAGAAGGAGCTTTTGCTCATCATGTAGAGCAGAATCATGTCACAGACAAAAACCCCCTGTGGAATGAGATCAACACCAATCACACAAGTCTCGGAAAGATTTTGTTTTGTGTGTTTTATACTTCAACTATTAGTGACACCTGTAATTAGCTTATATACTCACAGCACCCATTAAAGCAAGTCCAGAGCCAATATTGATCACTGTAGGAATGATACTGAATCTCCCAGCCTAGAAAACAGATAAACACCATATTTTTACTATTTCACCATGACTGTAATGATAGGAATCTCTAAGAATTCAAAATAAAGTGTTTATTATCTCTTACCTTTCCATTAACTAATATATCAAACCGAATGCCATACACTTTAAATAGATTCCGGTAGGGTTGACCTGCTGCATCATTGTAGTATCGAGCAAATCTTGATAAAGAGAGAAACATGTCAGCCAATGTAATGATACTATTTCAATCAGAACTAAATGCTTAAAAAAAGTAAAGGTTTAAGCAATTTTGGTGTAATACTGCACATAAAATGCGATTATGGAAAACTAGCCACTCAGAAATGCTCTCTGTCAATGAGTACGTTTACATGGACAACAATACTCAGATTTTAATACGATTAAGACAATACTCTGATTAAGAATCTACCATGTAAACAGAGATTTTTGATTACCTTAATCCAGCTAAAGTCATAATCGAAGTAAACAGAAATCGAATTAAGACATGTGGAGTATTCCTATTTTAGTCGCATTACTGAAGTGCAGAATAGACATGTAAACCCCTTAAAGGGGTCATATGATGCGATTTCAATTTTTCCTTTCTCTTTGGAGTGTTACAAGCTCTTGGTGCATAAAGAAGATCTGTAAAGTTGCAAAGACTAAAGTCTCAAATCCAAAGATAATCTTTATAAAAGTAAAACGGCTCGTTCTAACATGCCCCCACATGTCTGCGTCACTATGTGGGAAGATTTGCATAACGCCACCCAAATGTTCACGCAAAGAAAGAAGGCGTAACTTTTATTCTCGCTGTTGCCGCCGCTGCCATGTTGTGTAGTCGCTGTGTGTTTCGTTGTGAAAGCGAAACTACTGTTTGGTCTTCCAAAAGAGGACACGACTAGAAATCAGTGGTTAAGTTGTATTTACAACACTGTTCCAGAACAGTTCAACCTAAACATTCAGATGTGTGCAGCGCAATTTTATGGAGGATGGATGAGGACTGTTTCCTGAACCAGTAGCCTAATGCGTCTGTGGTAGAGGTCTACATGGAGGACCCGAGACCTGAGGACCCGGGACCCGGGACCCGACCCGGGATCCGTATGGGTTCGGGGCTATATTTTAAATGGTCAGCCGGGTCCGGGTTGGGTCCCAATCTATTACTTCGGGTCCCGGGTCTGTTTAACATTGTGTGTAATACCCGAGTCAATCAGACTCGGAGAACACCCGGCCGTTATCAGAGTCAGTCAGTGCTGTGCGTGTGTTGTTTTGTAACTTTCAACTTGTAAAATTAGGATGAGAAAAGTGTGAGTCGGTAATTTGAAATAAG
>NW_015557066.1:510257-511322 GCF_001515605.1 Sinocyclocheilus anshuiensis
GGTATACCTATGATGAAAATTACAGGCCTCTCTCATCTTTTTAAGTGGGAGAACTTGCACAATTGGTGGCTGACTAAATACTTTTTTTCCCCACTGTAAATAGTAAGCTAAAAATGGTAATATAAGCATCATAAAAACAATCATGAAAAAATAATGAAACAAAATAAATAAAACAAAATAGCAAAAAAAGAAAGAATAAAAATAGAATGGAAAACTAGGATGTAAAATAGAATTGTATGTTAAATGGAGCTGAGAGTAGAGGTCTACACGGAGGACCCGAGACCCGAGGACCCGGGACCCGACCCGGGATCCGTGCGGGTTCGGGGCTATATTTTAAATGGTCAGCCGGGTCCGGTCCCAATCTATTACAATCTAGTTAATGCACACGCATGGTGATAATGGATACCTTCATGAGTGATGTGAGTTATTATTGATTTTTTTTTTAATAATTAATTTTTATGAATGAACCGTCTTGTTGTTATATCTAAAATTTTTGCTCAGACTCGGCTCAGAGAGCAGAGATGATAGCAAACAAGTAAAGCTAACGTCAGCAGCCATGGCACTGGACGAGCAATCCAAATTATAATCCATTATAATATTATAATCCAAATGGGCAAACAGTCTAAATTATTATGCAAGTTGACTCGAGATACAAAAACTGCAAAGTCGCATTTGTCATCCGTCACCGTGACAGCAAGTGGACTTTTGAAACTGGAATAATGAGTGGATTACGCATTTCAATTGGCAAGAGAGGAATAACACGGATGGAACTTTCTTGGCAAGGAGGATTGTGTGCATCACAGGGAGACAAGGGAGAAGGCTTCTTACATTAGGTCAGACAAAAAGTTTAATTTTCGCAACTTGTTTATCGACTTAATAGCAATTTGCTGTGGAATATGTGCCGATCGGGTCCAGTCGGGTCTGTGTCTTTCCGGCCGAGTTCGGGTCCATCTTTCAAATAATTGACGGTCCGCGTCGGTTCCGGGTAGTACATTTTTTACCTTTCTCGGTTCTGCACGGGCCCGGGTCCAACTTTCAAAATAATAGACGGGTCCGGGTCGGTTC
>NW_015557066.1:512360-532722 GCF_001515605.1 Sinocyclocheilus anshuiensis
TTATAATCCAAATGGGCAAACAGTCTAAATTATTATGCAAGTTGATTCGAGATACAAAAAATGCAAAACTGCAAAGTCGCATTTGTCATCCGTCACCGTGACAGCAAGTGGACTTTTGAAACTGGAATAATGAGTGGATTACGCATTTCAATTGGCAAGAGAGGAATAACACGGATGGAACTTTCTTGGCAAGGAGGATTGTGTGCATCACAGGGAGACAAGGGAGAAGGCTTCTTACATTAGGTCAGACAAAAAGTTTAATTTTCGCAACTTGTTTATCGACTTAATAGCAATTTGCTGTGGAATATGTGCCGATCGGGTCCAGTCGGGTCTGTGTCTTCCCGGCCGGGTTTGGGTCCATCTTTCAAATAATTGAGGTCCGGGTCGGTTCGGTGTAGCACATTTACGGGTCTCTTCGAATTTTTGGACCCGTGTAGACCTCTAGTCTGTGGCACAAACAAAGGCTGTTTCTATAAAGTTGGGCAGTTTCAACTTTGCATGGACAGTCTGGCACTTCTGACTCACAGCCTGTAAGTACGTTTTTTTATATTTAAATAATTTGCCACTGATGATTCAAATTAGTGAACCGGTTGAATTAGTTCACCAAATCGAACTGAATCATTTGAAACGGTTTGCGTCTGCAGTACGCACTAATCCACAAATTACTTAAATTATTCGGTTTATAAACGTGCCTGACACTCCCTCTGACGCGAAATAAACCAATATCCCGAGTTATTCAGTTACTCCAGATAAGTTGAGAATACTCAAAATATTTGAGGAAACATATTACCTCAAAACGTCGAATTGCAGTATAGACATGTACACACCTTAATCAGACTATCACCATTGTGTAGGTCGTGTTTTCGCAGCATTTTGCGACAGGATACACACACGGCAGTGGTCAACCGTTTGACGGCAAATAAAAGAACTTCAACACCGCCGTCGTCTGTATGCACGTACAAATAATTAACTGCACTTGAAGCTTTCATAAAGTTAAAAATGAAACACCCAAAACTGTACATGGCATCGTCGCGAAGACGAACTATATGTTTATGTGTGAAATTCTGGAGAGGACGTCGGATGGCGTCACGTGGGGACGTAATGACGTGTGCCATTAATCGAACTATGTACTATAACATGTAAAACAGGAACATGAAAGGAATATTCTAAAAGCAACTCATGTAAACACCATAGTCATAATATTGGCTTATTTAGAATAAGGTAAACAATTAGATTACTGATGTCTATGTAAACGTAGTCAATGAGTCATTTTGCACATTCAGGTTTGCTGGCATGTTTTAGTGGGTGGAGTTTTGAAGAAAGCATGTGTGCTTACTGCTTAGCAGTAAAAAAAAAAAAAAACAGCTGAAATCAAATACTTTTGTTATATGAACTAAAATCGATAAATCAGAGCAATACCTGAAGTTGTAACCCGAAGTGACAGAGTTCTGTGAATTTTTAGAGGAATCTAAACGTGTGAAGCTATATTCAGGGTTACATTGAGATTCATCTTTATCCAAATCACAATTCCACTCGATTCCAACTCCAATTGAACCACCCTGTGTGTGTATATAGAAAGAAAGGAAAACAATGATATCAGTTAATAAAATTATTCTCTGCATCAAATATAGGGCGTCATGATAGTCCTCTGCAGTTTTGGGAGTTAATTGTTCCAATCTCATTGTTGCAAGTCTTATAAAGGCTTTTTACAATTATTTTTTTAAGCAACTGCATTCATATCAAATAGTGTATTCATATCAGTGTCTTTTGAGTCATTTGCTCGAAAATAATGGCATACAGTGCAAACTTGTTTTCTCTTTTTTTAAAGGGGTCATATGATGCGATTTCAAGTTTTCCTTTCTCTTTGGAGTGTTACAAACGTCAATTTGTATGATATTTTGTTATTTTTGAATTATATGCAGACACATAAGACATTCACACACTTATAAGTGTCCAAATACTTTTTGGGGTGCCTGGATCAGCCTTTTATTATTATTTGCATGAGCATCTTTTTTAAAAGAATCCCCAAATCATACACTAAAAAAGATCCCTGTCTCAATGTGGACAAGTTAGGAAAACTCTCTTTGCTTATACGTTGAGCTGTAGCTTGGACGTCAACTATCAGTGCGTTTACAATGGTGGAGACTTTGTTTTAACTTGTCATGTCATTTGAAGCACTTGCCTTTGTTGCCAAATCCTGGAAACTGTATCCAGTCCAGTTAATCACATCTCCCACAAGAAAGATGGGACAATAGGGATGATGGTCCTTGTCATATCTGCACGTCTTCAGATATGTGCTGTTGGTGGTAGGCAGGACGTTCGATCTTCAAGTGAGGGAAAGAAAAGTAGGAGAAGGAGTATCTGAAACAGCTCACAGCATTTGCTTAATCTACAATGTGATGACTTTGCAAAGATCATGCCAGTAAGGACAAAGGAACAACTGTCAGTGAAACAGGCAAGGCACTGGACATCAAGACTGTAAGTCTCAGTGCTGTGCTGGTATAAATAGAGATGAGTAAGTGTCAGATATTCAGAGCAGCTTGTGGTGTGTTGTGCTGTGCCATCAGTATCCAAACATAACGCTTCATTATGTGCAAGCAAGTCCACTCTTTCACACCCCTCCCTACATTACGGTAGATTTAGATCTCTAAACTTTGTATATAGCATATGTTTAGCATTTGTTTTTTTGGTATGTTGCTTTGTAATGACTTGGCGAGTGAATTAATCTATTTCTGAGAGAAATAAAAAAGCAATTACAGCATGGTAGTGCTCAGTTTAGATTTGTTAGTGTGCTCATTTAAAAGGATTGTACTGGCTTTTTAAATAACAGCTTGCCAGACACTGTATTTAAGCCACGGAAATTATCCTGTCTATGCACTTGTGAGTGGCCTATGAACTTTATTATTCAGAAGTTTGAAATCACAACACAACATCCTGTGCTGACACAGAAACAAACCAGTTCAAATGCAGCATGAAAAACATCCAAACAAGAAAGACGGGGTTGCGGGGGGGGGGAACTAAAGTCAGCTGGTGTCCGTATCACACAAGCTAGAATTGCTAGAAATGATCTACAGATTTTATGAGGAAAGGTTTTAGCAGCAGCATCCTGTGGGGGTGAGGAGGTTTTATGCATTTTATAGTTGCTCCACCTAAAACCCTGGTGCTTTGCAAAGTAAATAACATGCAAAATATTAAGCTGTAGAAAACCTAGTTGAAAAGCTTAAATAAGACTACTGCAGGTTAGTTCAGTTCTATCATGAAGAGATGGGTATAAACAATAAACATATTACAAGCTTCAATCACTTATTAGGTCACTAAATGCATTTGAAACAAGTCACAGCCCATTGCATATGTGACCCTGGACCACAAAACCAGTCTTAAGTGTCAATTTTTCAAAATTGAGATTTATAAATAATCTGAAAGCTGAATAAATAAGCTTTCCATTGATGTATGGTTTGTTAGGATAGGACTATATTTGGTAGAGATGCATCTATTTGAAAATCTGGAATCTGAGGGTGCAAAAAAATCTAAATATTGAGAAAATCGCCTTTAAAGTTGTCCAAATGAAGTTCTTAGCAATGCATATTACTAATCAAAAATTAAGTTTTGATATATTTATGGTAGTAAATTTACAAAATATCTTCATGGAACATGATCTTTACTTAATACCCTAATGATTTTTGGCATAAAAGAAAAATCTATAATTTTGACCCATACAGTGTATTTTTGGCTATTGCTACAAATATACCCCAGCGACTTAAGACTGGTTTTGTGGTCCAGGGTCACATATATGTCTGAACATACTTTAGTTTTAGAAAAGTGAGAACATTTGTTCCTTAGGCTCCAATACATAAAATAAACACACTGACTTACTTGGAGAAGGCAAATTTTGGAAACTTGATGAAATTCTTCACATAGATTGTGAAGTTTTCTGCCTTTGACAGCAAGGGCTCCCTGTTGCAACATTTGAAACATTAACGGTACAACACCAGCATGTTTTTTTCCCCCTTCAAATCGTTTCATATAGGCATGAAGAGCGAATAATATTGTAAATAAAGTGAGGTGGATGTACTGCAACTGAACATGAATTGAAAGGAATTGGTACAAAACAGTTTTCTTACGATGGTGTCTGGCCATGCTCAACAGGGCACCAGGTATGAATCTCACACGTTCCTGTGTCGTTTATACAGCGGCCTGCCTTCACTCCTGAATAAACAACAATAAAATGTATAGTGCCTTTAAGGCTCAGGAATTTAAACATGCCAGTGGGTCATAGTTTAACACAATGTAACACTTTTTTTTTTTTTATAAGAATCTTGCACTTTCACAGAGGTTTTCCTTTTAAATAACTTCAGGTGTGCAGTTATAAGGGAACAAAAGGCTTGGTATTTCATTTAGGTTTTGTGCTTACCATGGCCTGCTATGACAGTTTCCCCTTCCACACATTCATTGTCATAATTACATAAACCATCTGGTACTTTAGGACTCTGAAATAAGTAGAAGAACCAAACACGTACAACAAACTCAGTGGTTAAAATGTACAGAGACGTTCAGAGAGAAAACAGCGCTCTAATTGAGAGACAGTACTACTCTTTCCAACAAATGACTTATGTCTTTGGTTGCGTAATTTTTGTTGGGAATAAAAATAAAATAACAACAACCTGTCTCTTACCTCAGGGCAGTAACCCAGCCTTTGGTTGGGTGTCACTACGTAATTTGTCACAATAAAGAAGATTCTCTCCCCCTGTTTGTTCAAAAGAAATAAAGATATATTCTTGTGAAATACATTTTCAACAGCAAATTAATTGATCAGAACCCTGACATATTGTGTCTAATGTCATACTCTCTCACTTCAGTTTTTTTCACCAAACCTGAACCAAGAAGCATTTGGTTCTTTTCAGTCTTTATTTAATTAAAGCAGAAAGAAATCTTCATCCATCTAAAAAAAAAATCTTTATCCTCCAAAGGCCAAAATAATGAGCTTCCAAGTCTAAAAGCTTAATTTTTTTTTTTAAATAGACTTTTAAAAATTAAAATTAGACAGCTCAAAGACAATTTTGCAGAAAGCATTAGGGCACTGAGTGTGGCTTCTGTTTGATTAGAATACATTCTAATCCAAAGTATAAATGGTGAAATAAACAGTGTAAATAACTGTTTATAAATAAATATTTATTTATTAAAAACTTAACATAAATATTCCTATATCAATCTCCAACTGTAAGAGCAAAATTATGTCCAAAAAACAGCTGTTCATTTAGAGGACTACCAATATTATGATAACTGAAAACAGATGGTCCATTGTGTAACATAATTAACACATTAAATTATTAGAGTTCAAATTCTTAGCAAAAGATGTGTATATCATGACATTATCTGTAGGTATATCCATAATCCAATAAATAAAACAGAGATTTTGAGAAAGGTTGTTAACAGATGGTTTTCAAATATACTGTGTCCAAATATACAGGAAAGACGTGAGTTTACTTGTGGGGGAATGACATAGTCCTCTGCACCCCATAACTGCAGACCATAATGAGAGCTGTTGGTGAGATCTACACCCTTGAGTTTAGTGATCACAGAACTCTGGATGGCTTCCTCAGTCTCCTGATAGCCTTTCTTCCAAAGAAAAACCCACCTTTAAGAAGACGCACAAGCAAAATAAACAGTGTGAGAAACAACATACAATGTGAAAAGTATAAAAATACATTTTATTGGTTATTTTAGAGTATAAAGAAGAGGATCTGTGCGTGAGATATAGAGAGCAATGCTGTAAGTCACATGTCCTATATACAGTATGGTCAACACACCCTGAAGGACGTTATAACCTATAGATACATTTAAGTTCTATAACAGTTATTTCTTGTAAAGGACAAGTATTAAACCGCTTTAAATGGCAATTATAAAATCAGGCTGGAGCTTTTTTGTGTAGCATTTGGCCACAGCACATGTGATCCAGGTCATCTTACATTCAGCAGCTTTTGGTTTCATGGTGTATGAACCTCAAACAGCATGTGAAACAATTAAGAAGCTGAATTATTAAGGTTTTGTATGGTTCTGGTACATATATAGACTAAATGGAGATTACTAATCTGAATCAAAACAAAGGTCTTTTTCACTACATGCTAAATTTAAACCGAGCCTCAGCAGGTCAAACAGTGCAGGGACACTGCAATGCTGTCGGTCTTTGCCTTGATATAAATAACAAACGAGACATGGTGCTTTACATGGCGGCTTACATTCGGTTTGCTGAAATTCATAGTAACATTTTTTAAATAAACAAACACTTGACGACCTTTTATAATATGTAACGTTACTTTGAAGATTCAGTCTTCTAAATACTGACAGATCCCGCTCGTTCACCTCAACGTCTTGATATTATAGAGAAAGCATAAGGCACCTACCCGATCAGATATCCAATCAACCCCAGCTGAAAGAGTCTGAACAGAACTCCAACCTTTTTGTTTTTAGCGATGACAAATTTCTCGGTCTTGTAATCGAGTAGAGAGAAGAAAAAGTTACCCCAGGTCCGAGCCATGCTCCTGTGTAATGACCGCCTCGAAGCAGCTGTCAACTGCTCTGCGCAGACGGTGATGTAGCCGGTTCTTCCCCCTAAATGTTTTGTCAAAACTTTTTGCCTTTTGATTTCTCAAATTTCTGCTTGTGTTCCGGAAATATTTATTTATTTTTACAATATTACTTTCATTGATTCAACTGCTGATGCGAGCAGTAGATAAGGGGTTACGCTGTTTTAAGGACGAAACAAAAGCAACGTCCCAGAGACTAGAGCTGTAATTTGTTCAGCGGAATCATTTTTAATGGTGAGAACACTTCACAATAAAAGTGAAGTGAAGCCAATACTCTCATTAGGGCCACTTTATTAGCATTAGTTAATACAGGTATCATGTGCTAAACTAGGTTTATGTCAATTCCAATTGATACTAATACATTTTACGTTTAAAATTAAGATTAGTGAATTAACATTAGATCATGTAGGTATTAAGGATTATGAATGAACAATAAGCAGTCAGTTAATATTAGTTCTAGTAGTCTAATGTCCAGGCTGCCGCACATTTTGATAAGTGAATTTCCAAGACCTTTCCAGTCGTTACAGGATTAGGATTTATTTCTAGATATTTTATAAACATTGCTGGGCAGATTTCAATTTAAAACTATTATAATTATTTGTATCACGTTTTAAGATTTTTATTTTTTTTATCAGATGTAGGTGTTCCCGAATGTATAGGCTATATAAACTAACACTAAAAATAGTACAGCCTGACCAGTGCAACTAGACCAACAAAGGCAAATAATCTCTTAACATCTCATGCAAAGCTTCATTAGAATTTCATTCGAGTTACAAGAACAGACACTTGGTGGCACCATCTTACCATTTTTAAACTTACAGCAGCAGCACCTGAACAGGCCATCATAGATTCCACCGAAATAGATTTTCATCCAAGGTTCTTACCAACCAAATATGGAGTATTAACAAATTAGGCAGCTACCATGTAGCTTTTAAATTGAAAATTTTAAAAGACATCTTAAACAAATGTATCTAAGTGCTACGATCCAAAAATTGATGGCTTAGAGACAGCCACTTCTAATTTAATTACAAATTTTACATCAGTACAACTTGCATGGTCCCATTTGCATCTAACAGCATAATCCTGAGCTTTGTTTTCTTTTTGAGAATAAATTAATAAAATTTTATTTACCAGATCTTTTATTAGTAGTTGTACACAAAGACAAGGAAACAAATCACAATCTTACATTTCAATGCTTTTATTTTGTCATTTTGAACAAAAACAAACAGGTGGAAAAACCTAGCAATAAAATGTAATGGGATTCAGTAATAAAGTATGGAGAGAAGAGGGGAGAAAAGTGGTGAGTGCATGAGCAGGGGATACTGAAATAATCAAATGTCCATCCCTGATATTGTCAGTTTAAATATCTGAACCTCCCCTGAGACGCAACACCAGATGCAAGGTGGACTCTTTTTGGATGTTGTAGTCAGACAATGTGCGACCATCTTCCAGCTGTTTGCCGGCAAAGATCAACCTCTGCTGGTCAGGGGGAATACCTTCTTTATCCTGGATCTTAGCCTTGACGTTCTCAATGGTGTCACTTGGCTCAACCTCAAGGGTGATGGTCTTGCCTGTCAAGGTCTTGACGAAGATCTGCATGCCTCCCCTGAGACGCAGCACAAGATGCAAAGTGGACTCTTTCTGGATGTTGTAGTCAGACAATGTGCGGCCATCTTCCAGCTGTTTGCCGGCAAAGATCAACCTCTGCTGGTCAGGGGGAATGCCTTCTTTGTCCTGGATCTTAGCCTTGACGTTCTCAATTGTGTCGCTTGGCTCAACCTCAAGGGTGATGGTCTTACCAGTGAGGGTTTTGACAAAGATCTGCATCTATAAACAAATGAAGAAAAATCAGATTATCAACCATTCATAAACTAATTACTATAGGTACACATTCAATTTATAGTAGAATGCAAGAAGAGATCACAGATTAATGGTTTAAGCTTCAGAAAGCTTTTTGAAACGCCACACAAATTTCCAAAGAAAATCACACTTGTTTCAGTGACAGCACTATATATACAACGGTCGCGTCCAGTGTAGACAGACTTTGGGGCCATCATAAAGAGAACGCGGCATCAGTTTACTGTCGGGGATTTGTCGTGCCGTGCCGCATCCAGTGTAGACAGCAACACTGATAATGAGTTCGTTTTATTTTGTCACGTCGCTCGCGTCCGGTGTAGACACGGTGACAGCCACGCAGATGCACGTGAACACTGAATTCTGTTCACTTCTGCGTCTATTTGTGCCTGAAATACTGTGCTCTGCAAGTATCCTTGTAAACACAGTTGCTTATGACGTAGGTGAAGGGAAATAATTGAGAAAGAAAATGGATGTGTGTAACAGTAGCCTATATTGGTTTACAGCGGTTTAATGTTCCTGAGGCTTTCTATGTTATGAATGTAAATCAAACAAAACAAAACAAAAAAAAAAATCACTTTTGTAGCTTTAACACCGATTTATTAGAATTTATACAGTGAAGACTATGCGGTTTTATTTTACATTTGATTATTCAATTTCTGTACCTGAATACTGTTAGACTTACCTGAAAAATATAAAGCACTGCTTATTTAATTTGTATCTTTGTTCTGCTATATTTAACTATGCTTGTAACTTATTTATTTCCTATGCTGATTTACTCACCTACAAAATCACCGCAATCATTTTTTTTCCAAATAAACTATTCAAGTCATGTTTATATATATCGCAATATATATCGCAGAAAAATAAAATATCGCAATGCGAGTTTTTTTCCAATATCGTGCAGCCCTAACACAAACTAATGTTAAAAAAAAAAGTGAAATCGCATTCAACCACCCCTTCAAATACTTGACTGCACCTCAATTGTGTTAGTCAACCAGAAAGCAGTCAAACACAAATAATGGCACGAATTCAGGAAGGGACCAACATGTACATCTCAAATTTATCAGTTTACGCTTCAGTACACTATTAGCATGGTTTACTTAAAAATATAATAGATACATTATGTTTGTATTGTTCCTCACTTAAAAAAAAAATGCATTTGTTAAATTAAGAGTAACATGATTAAATAGTGATAAGGCATCCTTATCCGAAATGGTTTCATTTGAATTTGTTTTGTTTTATTTAAAAACTGTACTGCGCAACACCCAGCACTCTTCCTCTAACATGGCGGCGGTACAGTAACATCCGGACTCTTTGTTCAAAGACTACTATGATTCAGCAAAAATACATCCGACGAAACTTAACCCGATCGGTAGCACGAGTACAAGAACTTCACAATTAAGGAGCAAACATATCCATTTTGTAACGTAACCCATGTTAGGTTTTTTTACTTTGATTATGACTATGTTCTAGGTTTACTTTGATTATGACTATGTTCTAGGTTTACTTTGATTATGACTATGTTCTAGGTTTACTTTGATTATGACTATGTTCTAGGTTTACTTTGATTATGACTAGGTTCACTATGACTGTGAACTACAGCTTAACACGTCTAACATTAGGCATCTATAAAAATGTT
The DNA here is from genome assembly GCF_001515605.1 of Sinocyclocheilus anshuiensis. Taxonomy (NCBI): domain Eukaryota; kingdom Metazoa; phylum Chordata; class Actinopteri; order Cypriniformes; family Cyprinidae; genus Sinocyclocheilus; species Sinocyclocheilus anshuiensis. Next base: position 522,441 of record NW_015557066.1, read on the forward strand.
CGACGAGAATCAATGCAATACAGCGAAACATTAAGAATGTATTCTTAAAGCCGTGAAGAATATCATCAAACCAAATGGATGTTCAATCTTACCTTTTAAAAAAAGCTTGTGGACTCTGAAAATGCTTCTGAAATTATACGCGTCCTTTTCTTCGTAGAAAATCTGCGGGTGAAGGTGAATGCGACTGTATTTATACAAACCCAGGGGAGTGACGTCACGTGTAGGGTACGTCACATGACAAGATCCTTCCGCAGTCAAAACCTCTATTTGTTTTAAACGTTCAAATATGCTTTAAAACTAAAGATTTATATGATGTTTTTAGGAATTACATGTTCTTGTATATGTATTTTAAATGTGTAATTATTATCACATAGTATCAAAAAAAAGAAGTCTCCAGAATATGCTAGAATGGGCTGGCTTGTGGTCCCCCCTTCAGGCAGTGATTGGTTGGTTGGGTTGTTTGTTCGTTTTGCTATTGGTGATTCAGACCTTTAGAATCTGGGCCAGGCAAAGAGCAGGGCTATGTCATACAGTTATAACACAAATAGAATAGTCTGGAAGATTTAATGTTCTTAAATCAGTATCGCTAATAATTGTATCAAACTGCAATCCCTTGCTAAAGTTATGTGTTTGGGACCAGTTCTGAATGTAAAAAAACAAACAAACAACAACCTAATTATAGCACAGAAATGACAGGCTGTTATCCCCAAAAGAGTGCTCAAAAACATGGCTTGTTTACAAAAATCAGCTTCACCGTAGCTGTGTTTTCTTGAAGTACATTATTTGTGTTTTAGCCTAGGGTTTATACAGAGTTGTGTCAGCGTACTTAATATAGAACGCAGTGTGTGACAGATGGCATTGCTTTGAAACACGTTGACCTCGGACATGCTACCTGCAGTATCTGTTGAAGCAATGCAGGTCATTTTCTCTGGGTGAGCTAGCAGACAGTACCACAGCCATTCACCACTGCTACAAAGTAGGACCTGACTTGCAAATAAAAATGATGGGATTTTGTTGCAGTTTTACATTGTTGGAGTCTCAGCACTATCCTCTGTTATTACAGAAATGTCTAGTGCTAAATTTATTATAATTTTCAAGGCTTCTGTTTTCAGTACTGTACACTATGTGATGGACAGAAATCTGTTATTTCCAATGTGACTTCGTGTTGTCATGGCAGAAAACAAGCATGCATGAACAAAACTACAAACAAGATGAACCAGCTCTAAATTTGCCCTGAAGTATCGCTGTTACCGCCTGGTGTAAACAGTTAGTTTCTTTTACCAGAACTTACTGCAGTGTGGGTGTGCTGTTTAAATAAAATACCATAAAATAATTACCCAAGATGATTAAACATTAACTAGCTTGCACTTCAAAAAGAGATTGTATTGTGAAACTGCTCTTTGAGCCTTGTTTATCTGGACAGTTATCCACTTTGTGGATTAGTATCATTGTGGAATCAGGTCCCTGTTCATTCTTCCGTGAGCTTGAACAGCTGCTAAAAGATGATCTAAATCATCCAACTAAGCCAGTTTTACTGAAAACTGAGGGGTGGGGGACATTTTAAATTGAGACTTATTTCAATCCTGATTATACATGTATATTGAAATTAACAGCGAGATAAAGGTTTAAGAAGACAACCAGGTCACGATAGTGATTTAGGCTTATAGATAGGTCTTGTCTGCTGTTACATTTGGGTCTCCATCTTAACCCAATGAGACTTGGCACTTGAAAGTGCTCTAATAATATCACGGATTGGTCAGCATTTATGTTAGTATTATCAATTTGAGATTCTTATTTTACCTCACTGCTCTTCTAAAGTGAAAATATAATTTGTAGTGTTTTTGCTTTTGCTTTGTGTTCTTAAATGCAAAGATGTGTTTTCTATTGAAGAAAATGGTATCCAAGAAAACTACAGGAAATACATAACTTGAAATTCACTAGAAATTTCCTGATTATTATTGCCTGACCCGTGCTGATACACGTCACATGAGTTGCCACATCACCAGACTGAACTCAGAAGAGTGTTTGTTCAGATCCAGAGCTTGTGTACCTTTAAAGGGGTCATATGATGCTTTTTTAAAGATCATTATTTTGTGTATTTGGTGTAACAGAATATGTTGAGAAATCGCATCATATGACCCCTTTAACTTTCATGAGTGTGTGTGTGTGTGTGTGTATCACTGGAAATTTTCAATATCTTCCAGCCTGTAATATATATAAAACATCTGTCAGAACAAACCAGTTTAGTCTTATATTGGAATTCAATAAGAACCCATGCTTTATTATTATCATTACTATTTATTTATTTAATAACACACTGGCCCCCATTAAAGTCGTGACTTATGTTCATATAGGCTATCTGTATTATGTATACGTCACTTATTTATATTTATGCAATACAGTTCAGCCTGTTTTGAACAAAACAAGTTTTTCTGCTCTGATATTTTCCTGGACTTTGTCTAGGCTTGTATTGCAACAGCTGAACGGGTGGAGCAAGATGACGCCGAAGGCAAAATGAGCTGCTGTGCTGAAGCATGTGACCCAGCCAGTCAACAGTGTTTGTTCAGTTTTGTAGGCAAGCACTAGTGATGGTTATCAACAAAGTGTGGAATGTTCTACAGGAGAGCATTACTTAGCAGTTTAAACCGGTTAGGTCGAAGACGACAAACAACTGGTTTACCATATAAAGTAAGAGGTGCTAAACGAATGGCGTACATAACTAAAGACGAAAGGTAGGATACTGTATGTAACCTTCTTTTTCACTGCGTCGTGTTGTGGACGTGTTAGTGCCCAACTAAAAAAACACAGTCACTTAAATAATTAGGCTATATATTATCCCTTAAATTACAATGAAATAACTAAAGTCCATTGATCGCATACATTGGTAAATACATTAGCCAATGAGGTAGCTACAGATCGTCTCCTCATGTAAACTGCTCTTTCCAGGGAGCGTGATGGTCTTGTGAAACACACCGGAGGTTGCCACTGTGGCGCGGTGCGTTTTGATGCGTGGAGCGCTCCGCATTTACACGTGTTCAATTGCAAGTAAGGACTATCTACAGTCAGCCATTAATTGAGTCACAGTACAATGGTCAAAACGTGTGATTGTGTGATCACGTGGATGGCTTTCTGAACCGAGTAGTAATTCAGGCAACCGTGATTCATTTAGCAGAACCTTGCAGTGTCATCTGGGTCATTCGAAGAAATGGGTGTATTTTAAAGCCTTACATCATTTTTGTTAGGGAAAGAATGTCTTTAAATGTTAATGCCATCAGTTGTTGCCAACAATGTCATAGGACTACAAGGTAAAAAGATGCTGATATTTCTACAAATATTCATTTGTAAATAATGAGTTGTTTACAAAATCATGATAAAGTTATCCATTTCAAATAGTTCCTTACAGACAGACGTAGGGCAAAAATATAAAATTAATTGGTGAAAAATATTGTCATTATGATTATCATATGATTGTCAGTTTTATTTGTGAAATTGGGCATCAGAGATGCTAGCTAGCTTGAGAACTGTAATAAAACAGCATGTGTTAGTTTTTCATTGTTTTCATATAAGAGATGAAAATCCCCTTTTCACAATTTAACCCACCTACCGATTGTTTGGCTTTCTGTTGTGTCTCAGTTGCAGTATTTGCACAAAGAAACAGAATCGCCACTTCATTGTGCCAAAATCCCAGTTCACCTTGCTGCAGGTATGTGATTTTTTTAAAACATGTATATGGGATCTGGTTGAGATCTAGAGGCTGGATGATTGGTGTAGATGAAGACTGTAAACTACATTTGTTCAGAATGCAGATAATCCTAAATCATACAGTTTGTTTCATATGTTTCATAGGGCGCAGACAACATAACCACATACACATTTAACACACACATGGCCAAGCACACATTCTGCAAAACGTGTGGCGTCCAGAGTTTCTACACTCCACGTTCCAACCCTGATGGGTTTGGTGAGTTGAACAGAAAGTGGACCACCTTTGGGATGTTTTATTTTATATTTACAGCCAATTTTTACTGCATGTAAAGACTGAAATTGTTTATAGACACAGTACCTTGCTTTATATTAAATTATAGAACATTTCTTTGTTGAAGAAAAAAGTTTGCTGTTATTTGTGTGTCTTTTTGCAAGTTACAAATCTGCCATGTGTTTACAGGTGTGGCACCTCATTGTTTGGACCCTGGAACAGTGAGCAGTGTCACTGTAGAAGATTTCTGTGGGCAGAACTGGGAAGAAAGTATGCAGAAGCATCAAACTATAAGAAGTATGTCAAAACCAACAACGGACACATAACTCACTTTTTCCATTGGCCAATTAAGCCCGAAGATTAAATTGTACTCTCCTGCTTCTTAAGGCATTTTTTATCAATATATTAGTGACAACATGAATTGACCTTGGGGTTTTGTGCCTTTTGTTTATGATCTTTGAGGCCTCATATTGTATATGCTAGTGTACTCCTAATTGTTGAAAAAATTCACTCTCACGTGTATACATTTATAGTAAAAATGTATCTTCTGAGAAAATGGACCAAAAATGGATATAATCTTGTATACACAGCACAGGTACATTTTTTTTTTAAACAGCTTTTTATAGCTGCACTGTCTAGAATGAAAACATCATCTCCCCCTAAATGATAGGGAAAACTGTAGGGATTTTAAGATGAAGAGGGGATGGTATCTTTTGTATGTACTACCTCGACTACCTTGTTTCCTCAAGTAATGTATCAACAAAGCATATCATGTGAAAAAATGTTAGCAAAATTGAATGGAAATCATAGTAACAAAGACGTTTGGGAGAACTTGATGAAGATTGTTGAATGATATAATACCCATTTGTATTGTTTTAACATCTGTTTGTATCGAGGATGTCAGGTAAAAGGAAAACTAATAAAAAATTAAAATATCAAAAAAAAGAATGAAAGAAATGTATTCATAAAAATATATTTTTTTCTCTTCATCAAATTTATTTTAAACATATTTATTGCATTCCTCTACATTGGCATATATTTAAAGTCATCACAGAACTTCTAGAGTTACAGTTTTGCTCAAAGAAATCGGAAATACATGTCAGTTTTGAAACCATACTGAACCATAAGATTTGGTACAGTACTTATTGATCCATCTGGAACAGTGCTTCAACTCTACTTTAATTAGTCCCAATAACAACAGTAACAGCAAATGTAAACAATATACAGAATCAAATTTTGTCCTCCATCCCCTGCATACTCAAAGACACAATCTGTGTTTTGGATTCATCTACTTCATTAAAGCGCTTAACTCCCTTAAACCTCCCCAAAAATCAGGATTTCAGAATATTGGATTGTTTGGGATAAAGTCTGTAAGGTTCATTATGCTAGCAGTTCTCCATTAGTGTCTTGAGGTTGGATATGTTGGCTGAACCTTATTGATATACTGTACAGTACTTTAATGACAGCATATCTGGAATTAACTTACATAAGGAAATAAGAAACATGAAGTAAACTTTACTTAATTTCAGTGCATAACTTTAGCCCTATATGGACAGGAACAGTGCCCAAGACTAATCTAATAAATCTTCACATTCTTTGTTTCCACGGTGATGGCCTGGAATGTGTTTACAATCATGTAGCGTGAGAAAAGTATATAGAGCCGGCGGAACCACAGCAGCTGAGAACGATGACAGAGCATGGCTCTCTGAGGAAGGAAGAGGAGAGAGAAATGAGCAGACTTTTATATGACTTATTTGAATATGACTTATGAAATTCGGTAGATGACCTGACCCAAGATGACAAACGAACACACAAGAGGGCTGAACATGCTTTAATCTGCATGCTACTGTAAGGAGCCAGACTGGTAGGGCCAGTCTAGGCTTCGGCAGGTCAGACAGAGGAACTGCATCATTCAGAGACCTCTCAGCAGGATTAGTTAGTGCACACAGTAAAGGTTCAAAGTACTAATGTGTTAGTCAGCAATATAGTCTTTGTTTTTGTGAAGGAGCTTTTCAGTTATGCACTTAAGTTATCAATGTTCTGTATTCATATTCTGCCATTCAGTGTCCAGTCTGGGAATACATCTGAAAACAGCTGGACTGTAATGATAGACGCTTGTAATGTTTGGAAGTCATAACCAATCATTTCTGATTATTACTGATCCAGGGTATGTCTAGTGTTGGGGGGTCATTAAGTATAATCAGAGTTTAAGCTCTTTGTTTAAACACAACTGATGACACACCTTGGCACGTTTATACTCCTCCCGTCCGATAAGGCAGCAGAAATCAGAGGGGACGAGCCAGCTGACCGGCAGCTCTAGGACTGACAAGTACTTTCTGAGTAAGCTGATGGAGTGAAGAGAGAAGATCTGACAACCTGTGGGGACAGACATATATATATATATAAAAAAAAAGTAAACCGGTGTAAGCTTAGTGCAGGGTTTCCACATCTTTTCATCAATGAATTGTTGGACTTTTGTAAGGCTTTTATAGCCATATCTTATTATTATAATATAAAGATTAAATTATTTTATAGAAATTGTATTCACAATAAGCAGTTTCAATGTTGTGATTGTGGTGTTGTCTACATACTACTACAGATCTTTACCAAATAAATGTGAAAAAATATTCTGTAATATAATGATTAGAAAAAATACAAATAGGTTGACTTGCACCCATTTGTTTCCTCTTTTAAATTAAATTTGGTAGGGACTCGTCTCTTTAAACAAAATGTACAATATTAAAATTAATACTTTTATTCAGAAAGGATGCATTAAATCGACCAAAAGTGACAGTAAAGACATTTACAATATTACAAAAGATTCCTATTTCAAATAAATGCTGTCCTTTTGAACTTACTGAAAGAATACTGTCCTTGAAGAATACTGAAAACATGGTTTTATTATATTAAGCAGCACAACCGTTTCCAACATTGATCATGTTTCTTGAGAACCAGATAAGCATATTTAGAATGATTTCTGAAGGATCATGTGATGACTATATTTAATAAAGTTATTTTAAATTGTATTCATATTTCATAATATTGTAGTTTTACTGTATTTGGATGAAATAATGCAGCCAATGCAGGAGTGTAAGAGATTTCTTTCAAAAACATTAAAAAAATCTTACAGGCCCCAACTTTTAAAGGGGTCATATGATGCGATTTCAAGTTTTCCTTTCTCTTTAGAGAGAGAGAGACAGGGTCACAACCTTCTTAACCGTGGCTTGTGTACTGCAAACACATACCAGCTTCATCACTGTGTCTGTCAAACGACTGTTCCCCTTTCGGGCTCTGTCTACATTTATTTTGAAAGATGAAGCTCGCGATTATGGTAAGGGGCGTTACATTTCCGACGCGTGCTTGTGGTGTTCGGCCAATCACAATGCACTGGGTCAGCTGGCCAATCAGAGCAGACTGCGCTTGTCGGAAGGAGGGACTTTGTAGAAAATGAAGCGTTTGAGAGAGGCGGGGCATAGAGGACCTACAATAATGTACAGTATTTGAAAAATAATGTGTTTTTTGAACATTAAAGCATGTCAACATATTCTTTTACACCAAATACACAAAATAATGATCTTTAAAATAGCATCATATGACCCCTTTAAATGGTAGTGTATAAAGGGCATTAACAAGCTACTTAATGTGGATACAAGGAAACGTCCTAATACTGAGAGCTAATGAAAGAACATCTGGCTGATTAAAGAAACACTAGGGCCTAGAGGTTGAGCGAGAATCTGTTACGTAAAATAAGATCTATCCAGCAGTAGATGGAAAACACTGGATTAACAGGACTAACCTGTCCTCAGTATGAGTGGACTAACTCTGAGAAAGATATTCAGCTGGAAATTTGATGTGTCAGATTTTTAAATGTGACGTGTCAGATCAGAAAGCAGTCAGAAAGAACACTGCCCACTGAAAAAAAAGAACACTGCCCACTAAATCACCCTTTGAACACATTTTAATCATTAGCCCACTGAGCAGAGAAAACTTCTTCATGTGAAAGCATATCGACCCCTAGTGGTCTGAGTCGTGAACTGACCATTTCATTTGCATCAGTTCTGCTCTAATCTATCAGACGTTTTTATCCTCATCGTTCTTTGCTTTCAGACACAATGGAGACACAGCAGAACTGTGATCCTAGACATTTCCCTGCTTCCCTGGGAGTAAGAGGATTGGTCTAGCTCAGTGGTGGATCCTGAGAAACTGTTAATGGAAGTATACTGTAAGTGTTTTCCAGAGTGCACTTAATAAAGTGTACCAGTGGGTGGAGTACTTTGCCTAGAAAACATATTAGCAGTCTCAAATGAGAGAGACTGTTTAGTCTTACACTACTGATCATTAATAATCAAGATAATCTTTAACATAATATTATGTATTATTTAACGTAATCTAATGCGACTCACCTTGAGGTAGTCGTCCAGCAGAAGCTAGATGCCTGTTGCCAGAAGGAGAAAAAGCCAAATATGATTAATGTAACATACCAAACTCACAAGCACATATGCACTAAAAACATAATCTTAATGAGAATTTTTGTTCCCGTAAAAAAAAAAAAAAAATAATTAAATTGAACCTGCTATTAGTACTTCTTCAGAGAATGCATCTCGAATAAATGTGTATTTTGTGTCTTGTGGTACTGCCAGAATTTTAAGCATTTGTTTTGTTCTTTTTTGTTCTCTAGCATTTGCAAATGATTTTCTTTTTTTTTTTAATCTTTCAAAAAAATTTTTACATTTGGTGTATCCAGGTAATAATACATTTTTTAAATATATATTTTTGCAAGATGGTAACAAAATTTAGAACCATAGATTTACTTGTAAAGTGTTTTTCACAACAAAGATTATTCCAAAACAAAATGTTAAAATTAGTAAATATTAGGTTAGGTAAATTTGATATTTGACATTTTCTCTCTCAAAATTTCTGTGGACTCCATAGCACCCCCTTGGGGGTCCCCACACCTCAGTTTGAAAACCCTTAGTAAATTGTATTATGCACGATAACTGACTTAACCAGGATACATTTCTTTTCACATATTTTCGGTTTGTTCTTCCATTACAAATGCACTGTTCACTCAGCAGACCTATATTGTGTATCACATACATACAAAAGTATTGGCACACCTGACCATTACACCAACAGGCACTTTAATGACATTGTATTCATAGACATTATTTAATTAATACCTAGACATTAATATGGAGTTGGTCCATATTAATTATTAAATTATTTTTGAGGAGGCACGAGTGTGTGTGTGGGCGGGGGGGCCAATAGCACTGGTGTTTTTTTTCTTCTTTTTATTCGAAACATTCCCAAACGCATTAACTATATCATGAAATATCTCGATTCTCACCTTTATAGATTATGTTACTTGATCTACAGTGGGTCAAAGTATCCTAATAATGTAGTCTATTAACTATAAATAAAATCCTGTCTGCTTGCTTAAGTAACAGATATGGGTGTCATGCCATAACATATTTTTAATACAACTGACTTTATATTTAATGTGAATTTAACATTGAAAGTTAATGTGAATAAAAACATTGTAAGTTAGGCTACTTATCATAACACTTCCATTGTACAGAAAGAGAGCAAAGAACATTTACATTATCAAAGAACATTCACTGACAGTCTAGAGTTCAAGCACTCTCAAAAACTCCCATTAAAATCACTTAAACTGTTTACATCGTAAAATGAATATCTTACTTACAGATTCATACACACATCTGCAGTTTGTTGTTTCTAACGAGAGAATTCGCCAGAAAGAGGTATTCAGTCGAGAAGGGTCTGGCTGCAGCCTCACGCTTGCACTCTCAGACACTTGCGCTTCCGCTAGCGACGTCACTTGCAGTCTTTTATTTTTTATTTTGTTCTATTTTTTATTACTTTTTGTTTGAATCTCTCAACATTTTACAACAGTAGCCAGGTGGTGAAGACAAGAAAAAAGAAACTAAATTACAATGTCACTTGCAATCTTCACTTGCACTCTCCGCTACCTACGACGTCACTTGCAATCGACACAAATCGTGCGTGTTGCCAATGGAGACAAGACGCTGTGGTGGTGATTAAACGATTAAAACTAATTTAGTCTACTATAACGTACAGGGTCCTGCAAGAAAAAGACAAGACCCGCAAATCCGTGGCCACAGAACAGCAGAATATGAACGCAATGCACAAAGTCTCTCGTTAAGCGTTTTCCTCCTGTAGAAAAACATAAACACTTAACATGGCGTAATGTATTAAGATGCTATTAAAATATCAAATTAAATATACAATTTATTAATATAATGAATATGTATATAGTATTTTCCT
>NW_015557066.1:533451-535229 GCF_001515605.1 Sinocyclocheilus anshuiensis
GATTGCAAGTGACTTCGTAATTTAGTTTCTTTTTTCTTGTCTTCACCACCTGGCTACTGTTGTAAAATGTTGAGAGATTCAAACAAAAAGTAATCAATAAATAGAACAAAATAAAAAAAAATAAAAGACTGCAAGTGACGTCGCTAGCGGAAGCGCAAGTGTCTGAGAGTGCAAGTGTGAGAGTGCAAGTGTGAGGCTGCAGCTAGACCCTCTTGATTCAGTCAGCCAGCGAGTGAAGAAAACACCGGCATTTTAGCGATGACTCATCTGAACACATCTGATTGGTCATTGATGCGCAGTGCTGTAAAAACACGTCTGTCTCTGGCTCAGCGCCAGCCAGCAAAAGCAGATTTGAATTTAGCAGCTGATGATATGACGGCACTGAACGATTTAATCATGCTGGTGTGATTGTATCAAATATAGAAAATATTATTAAAATTAAAATGAAAATATATTAAAATATTAAAATATAATATTATTATTATATATTATTTTTTGTCTTTTGGAAGCTGCATTCAAAATCCACTTGGCTCAAAAATCTGAGGGGGCACGTGCCTCCTCACTTTGAATGGGCATGAGCCACTGCATCCAGCAGAGCATTTGTGGGGTCAGGCATTGATGTTGTACGAGAAGGCCTGGCTTGCAATCTCTGTTTCAGTTCATTCCAAAGGTGTTCGATGAGGTTGAGGTCAGGGCTCTCTCAGTCAAGTTCTTCCACACCAAACTCGTCCAACCATGTCCTTATGAACCTTGCTTTGCGCACTGGGTCACAGTCATGGTGGAACAGAAAAGGGCCTTACCATAAAGTTGGAAGTACAGCATTGTCCAAAATGTCTTGGTATGCTGAAGCATAAAGATTTCTGAATACTGAAACTGATTTTCCAATAATTTTTTGTCTTCAGTCTTCTGAAGTGTCTTTCTCTCTCTCTCTCTCTCTCTCTCTCTCTCTCTCTCTCTCTCATAGCCACTTTGATCAGAGCGGTCAGTGTCATAATGACAGTGTGAAATTCTAGCTGTCCTCCAGCATCTATAAAACATTAATATATATTAGTTATACTATCTATTCTTTGATATATATTAGATATAATATCTAATAGCAAGATTAAATTCAGATTATCTCTGCATTTCACCACCCCAAGACACCTGACAATATAGCATTTATTCTATCCATGTATTGAGACACTCTCAAAAGGCTGTTAATCAAAATGGTTTGATTAACACTGACTAGTGATTTGGATTTGTTTCATTCAGGCATAAAAATAGGCCGTACTTAATCCCTGATGTGATTGAGATCAAAGCAAAGGATTTCAGAGGCATATTGTTTTTATATGACATAAATTAATTAACAAGGGTGAACGTTATTGAGCTTTAGTGGTTAGAGGCAGAGAGTGAGAAAGAGTAAAAGGTTGTAAAGAGACACGGATAATGAAAATCACACCAAAATGAACAACCCTTGAAATTGCATGAGAAATGTAACTGCCATAAAGAGCCAATCAGAGAAGGATCCCTTGAGTGAGCTGCCTACCGGTGAAATCACAGTAAAGTGATTTTATATGAAGTAAAATAACTTTGAAAGTACTCAAAACCTAGTTTGCACTCTAGACAACCGTGATATTGTTTAGATATGTGCCTAAAGGGATAGTTCACAAAAAAAAAAAAAAAAAAAAAAGATTTCTGTGATCATTTACTCACCCTCATGTCATTTTAAACCTGTTTGATTTCTGCAGAACAAAAAAGAAGATATTTTGAAGAATAGTTTTTTTTTTTTTTTTTTTACT
>NW_015557066.1:535343-554949 GCF_001515605.1 Sinocyclocheilus anshuiensis
GTTTTGTGAAGTGTTTTTCTCTCTCTCTCTCTCTCTCTCTCTCTCTCTCTCTCTCTCTCTCTCCCATTATTCTGTATGTGTTTGTCTTAAGGACACACATACTTCCTGAGGTCTGGGTTTTTCTCAGATTAGAGTGAGCTCTAAATCCATATACAGTTCCTGGAACTGTCTGTCATGGCCTGGCTCTCCCAGTCACACCACCTGTGTTGGCCCAGAGCTCAGCCCGAGACGCCGCAGTCCCAGTGCCAACTTCACCACTGCTTCCTCTCTCTCTCCTTCTCACACAGACAAATAAATTAATCTACAACAGCACAGAAGAGACATGTCTGAAAAGACTGGCTCTGTTTCTTATAACCAAACATTGCTCAACAACTAAACGCTGTTTTTTGGACTGTTTTACTGCAAGCCTTCATGCAAGTCATTGCCTCACACCAGCACAAAGCTTTATCTCCTGTTGTCTGGATGCCTCCATCACCCGTATTCATGATTTAAGCTTTGATACCCTAGTGCAGAAGAAAGGAGTAGGATTCATACAGTGTGAAGGTATCAGGCAAAGTCCTGCTTCACGCTGAATTGCTGCAACCACTCAAACAACAAGCTGTCTGATCCAAGACCGAGGATCTGGTTTTCCTCTCCTTCTGAATTGCTTCAGTGTTTTGCTGCTCTGCTGGAATGCGTGTAATGTGAGCAATTATTTGTAGTAATGGTATTATACCTAGATACAGTTGAGTGCATATGTTTGTATACCCCTTTCGTCGTCTATAGTCTATAAACCCCTCGCAATTTATACAAAGAGATATAAACATGTATTTTATGTTTTTTTATTTATTTATTTAATACTGCCCTTCAGAAGCTAGATATTTCCAAGAAGGAAAAATAATAACAATTTGTGTAAATTAAGTTATTTAGTCTTGTGGAACATACACTACCATTCAAACTGGAGTGTATGATCCAGTTTGGGATCGATAACTTTTGGAATTTTTGGAAAAAGTCTCTTATGTTCACCAAAGCTACATTTATTTGATCAAAAATTCAGTAAAACTGTAATATTGTGAAATATTATTATAATCAAAAACAAATTATGCACTGAACTGTATATACACATATATGTGTGTATTTCTGTTGGTCTGATGTTATGAATGTAATGTTAGTTTAATTTATTGTCCTTTCGGAAATTCTTTTTGTATCTGTGGCAACTCTTCAGTGATCAACAACAATAATCAACAAAAACAAACATCAACAGGTTACAACACATTACAAATAAATACAACCAGCATCAAACAACATCCCTCGCACAACAACAGAATCACTGCCATAGATGAAAAATGACAACTGTGATATCACATCTGTGATGTGTAGTTCTTCTAGGAGAATGTGCACTAGGGGAAGTCAGTCTTCAGGACAGGATGTTTTTCTTTCTTTGTCTGACTGACTTCGCATTTAACTTCACTGCACTGCATGCCAAATATAAGTGTATATTAAGGAGTCTAGACATGTTCAGATTTGACATGAAACATCTTTACACCATCCTACTGCAAGACCATATGTATTTCTAGGCCTGGCTGCTTTATGTTGGGTATATCTGGTTTGGTAATAGTCTAGCTTGTGGACTAACTCAGCCATGCTGTTTACCAGCTAAATCTAGATGGTAAAGCTGTTGAATGAAGGATGAATGAAGCTCTTTGCCATTTCATCTGGACCCACTCTAATAGAAATAACTCGGGTAATGTTAAATAAGCAATATTAGGCTGTTTCCTGTTTGAAATTGTCACACATCAAACATCAAACTGCTGGCCTAATGTCAGTCTCTGTTCTTGCTGAAGCAATTGTGACTGTTGCTTTATGTAGGGGAATTTTCAGAATTTAGTACAACGGGACTGTTTTTTTTAAGTCTAATCTACTTTGATTAATTGCTAACATCCTGTTGTTGTGGAGTTAATTCTTGCATTATGACATCAGCACAAGGTTACCTGAGGGTCTTGTAAATGGCAATATGATTGGCATGTCCACTCACACCTCTGCCATCAAATGTCAGTACCTGCGGAAACACACCGCATAAAACAGAGAATAATAAATGCAACAGTTAGGTTACATTTGTTAATGCACTAGGTATCATGAACAATACTTTAACCTCACTAGTTTGGGTTGAGTAATATTTTTTGAAAGAAATTAATACTGTTGTTCAGCAAGGATGCATTCAATTTCAAAGGTGACAGTAAATACATTTATAATGTTACAAAATATTTCTATTTCAAATAAATGTTGCTCTTTTGAACTTTCCATTCATCAAAAAAATCCTAAAAAATATTAAGTTTTCAACAAAAATATTAAGTAGCACAACTGTTTTCAACACTGATAATAATAATAAATGTTTCTTGAGCATTAATTCAGCATATTAAAGTGATTTCTGATGGATCATGTGGCACGGAAGACTGTAGTAATGGCTACTGCAAATTCATCTTTGTGATCATAGAATTAGTTACCTTTTAAATATATTCAAATAGAAAACTGTTGCTTTAACTGCATATATGATCAAATAAGTGCAGCCTTGGTGAGCATATGAGACAAAAAATCTTACCGACCTCAACATTTTGAACGGTAGTATATATTACTAAATTTTAATATTTCAAGGTCAGTGACAATGTTCTTGCAAGTGCAATAGTTCTGCAATATAGTGGAAAGATCAGGTGGAACTTTTCTGTCGCATCCCACAGAACAGAGTCTAGTATGCAAGAACTTAACCTTGCAGGCTTTTTCCCCGTCTGCATTCTTTCTTCCCACTGAAGAACAGGGGTGAAAGGGTGAACACAAGATAAAAAAACAAGCAAAAGAAAAGAACTTGAAAATAAGATGAAACACAAGCCAAAGAAAAGCAGTAATTTGAAGACTCAGCAGTGGACTTGGTGGGAGTTGTTGCCAGAACTTTGTGGAAACATTTCTATCTGTGTATCATCTGCTGTGTCACCAGACGAGGGATTCTGTCTTTGGCAATGGGTGCTTTCCAAGCGGCTGCTGCACATAGCTTGAGAGTGCCAAGGGTGGAGGAAAATATGGTTGACAAAATAATAGATTGTGGCAGGTATATAGATTGTTGCCAAACACGAGGCGGGTGAGTCAGCTTTCAGAAGAGACTACTGGCATGAGCGAGAGGGAGGAGAAATCCAAATGCTGTGAACAGCAGAGAGACAGAGTGTAAATATGTTTACATGCATGGTAATAATCCAGCTCCAGCGACATTTTGCAAAGTGTCAGTCTGCCCAAATTATACAAGACATGGTGTGAAATTTAAAATTTAAAGAATAAAACCTTTCAGAGTATACATACAACACCAAGGCCAGTTGTAGTTTTACATGTACGTGCTGAACGAAGCCAAGCTACAATTCCATTATCTAGGTCTGTTAGTTTGGCTTCATATAAACAAAAATCGAACTGGTATGGGTTCAGTTGCATGACAGCGTTTACATAACCTTTTAAAATGATAAATCATTGCTTCAGTCCGACTGAAATCTAACTTTAAAGTGCATGCAAACACACTTACTGACATTTGCCTGTGAGAAGAACACAAGATAAACGAGTCTGCACACACTTATACATTTATGTAAAGCACAAGGAGTCAAAGACTTTTTGAATCAGAATCAAAGTCTGGTACAATCAGCAGTAATGCACATCTGTTTAAACCAGAGGAGGCTATTTGTGTAATAGTGCCCTACCCACAATCCTCTGCTCCTTGTGAGAGAGCGGTAAAGCGCACAAAATGGCCACCACTCTTTTCCCACACGTTTGAAAGCCAAAGTCAAATTGGAGTGTAATGTTATATAACTCAACATCAGTATTTCCATCCCCACAGCTACTTCGGCTTAAATCAAACATGAAATTAAGGGTGCAGCGGAACCGTATGCAGATCCAGCCTGTATTAGTGCGTGTGCGGTTTAAAGTCGGACTGGTGTGTTGGTGGAGCTGGGAGTCTGGCAGAAAAGGTATCAGCTGATGTTTGCATGTACACTTATAGTCGATGGAGGTAAACCAAGTCATGTCGCAAGAACATTGTTTTGTTTTCTGGCTTGTTTATGCTAGTCCTCTGTGCTTGGCGTTCTTTGGGAATTTCATGGCATGTGGGCTGAGAAAGAGGGAGAGGGAAGGAGAAAGAAAACATTAAACAGTACACGTGGGAAAAAGAGAGGAGGTGCAAGAGGGAAAAACATTTGTTCAAATCTTGATTTAAATTTTTTTGGGGATCTTTTCTGGAAGTCCTTAGTGCAGGCTGATAGATATCTCTGCATTGGCTTGCCAGCAGTGACCCTGGGGAACTTCATGTGTCTGCTTTAGCAGAGTTCAGCGGTATTATGGGATAGTACAGCATGTGTAATTAGGGCTAAATACAGGGGGCCAATGAAAAGCTCGCCTGAGTGAATTAATCTTACTGATACGGTCTCACTCATAGCAACCTCAAGAGAAAGACTCAAGCTATCAGATAGGAAAGTTAGCACAGTGGAAAGCTGGAGTCTCTGCAGAAAATACTCAGATCAGTGGTTCTCAACCTCTTTGACTCATTGTCCAACACATTTTTCTAGGCCCCCCCACAATATAGGGTAAGATATTTCTGCAATAATTATGACAAGGCTGCTTGTTTTAATTTTTTTTTATAAACAGAAACTGGGAAACAAACAGAAACAATAGTAATTTAGTGGTAAGAAAAAATAATGTATATATGTTTCTTATCATTTTAAGTTAGATTATTTTATTCATTAATATAATTCATTATAATTGTATTAAAAATCATTTGAATAATTTTAAGTCATCCTGCAGGAAGTTGAGATCTGACTAAACCTCCATCCGATCCAGGGGCAGTGTTTTATGCTGAAGTAAAAACCTTATTTTAACACTTATTTGGAGAGGTCTAAAAATAAGAGAGATTATTGTGTTTATTTATTATATATTTATCTTTTGGTGTGTGCTAAAGTTCATCTGCAACCTTGTGTTCTCTTATCAGTCTCTTTTTTGTCTAAGTGCCGATTCATTCTCAATGCATTATTAATAATAACCAAAACAAACATTTTAGATATCATCTGGGAACATTCTACGAAAAAGCACAGACTTGTTTCCTGTTTCTTAAGAATTTTTAGTGCACTCTACTCCATAGATTTAAGCCTCTCACTGGTCTCAACTTCACAACATGTCAAACTGCTCTGACGTGCTCTAGAGGGATTTCAGGAGGTTTAATTCGTACACATACATACAGTCTTTTGGATAAGGTGGTCCTGAACGGATAACATTCTAGAGGTTTCCTACCACACTTATGCTGTAGTTTCGGATGTGTTTGAGGATCAGAGAGGAGATCAGTGCAGTGCTCCACTGGACCGCTGGGTCATCTGGAAGCTCTCTGCAAGAACAAAAGGAGAGGACGGAAAAACATAAAAGCATTATATGGAGATTTTACACACTTTTATTACAGAGAAAAAGGAAAGAAACTGAGACATGTAAGCAACTAGATTTTTACAATTTTGTGTTCACTTATGGCCATCATTTCTGTTTCTACTGTAAAGTAAAAAACTAAAAATTGTGCAATGAAGTGAAAAATACATTTACATTTGCAAATCGTAAGCTGCAATTGTGAGATATGAAGTGACTGCAAAAAAATCAAGTCACATTGGGACAAAGTCTCAATTACCATATTTTTTTGTGAGAAACAGGCTCTCTCTATAACATCCATCAATTTTATCATCTGGGTGGAAATTGTAAGTCACAGTGCTTAGAAAATGCCACATAATTTGAAGTATCATCCATGTCTTTGCACAAACAGTGCAGGACAAATTACACACCAAAGTTTAATCCTAAGGGTTATAGGTTTGCTTACCATAAGTTCACCATAATTCCCCACCATAAGTATGAGAAATGGTAAAAGTGACTTTTGACTTAACAAGCACAACTAATGAGTAGCATTATATACAATATTAAGGAAAAATAATGGAAGAGGTTTGTATAGGTACTGCGCTGTCCATGTTCTATGTGTAAGTTTGATTTGGACTGAGCAAAAAGCATTTATGTGCCAACACACACACATTTGCAACAAAACAGCAAGGTCCTGGAAGGGCAGCGAGAGTCCCTCTATCTGATTTACTGCCACAGTCTCACTACCGCTCAGCTGGAATGCATCCCAGTCCTCTCTGAAGTCTGGGATCAAAGGTCACCCAGGCTTTTCCCTCTCATTCATCTGTAACTACAACTCAGGGAAAACAAGGGCCATGCATCAATCTCTCTCTCTCTTTCTTTTTTTCTCTTTCTCACACACACAACGTTCACTTGAACACCCCATATAGCTGCTGTGTAATGGATTCTGACTGGCAGGAGGGCAAACAAAACCGCTGGAGGACTCTGTATCTACACTGATTCAGTGGTCAGATATTGGATATGGCAGGGCAAAGTGGACTGTGATTGGCTGAAAGTTTTGGGTTGACCTCGCATACCATTTGGCACTGAATGTGTTAAAGACAGCCGTCAGCAAAATCCCAGCTCAAGGTCACGAGGTAAAACGAGAAGGGGGGGAGTGAAAGTCAGACTGAGGCAGAGACAGATAAAAAGATAGAGAGAAACAGAGTGAGTTGAATTGAGGCCACCTCCCTCTATCCTCTCCTCTACTCACAATGGGGCTTGACAGTGGTTTCTGTTCCTTTGTGATGGATCTGCACACAAATCAAATGCTGGACAGGGTCATGGGTTCGGCTCTGGAGGACACCATATCAGAGGAGGGGTGGGTGTGAGGTGATATGCTGGTTATAGAAAGGGGGTGACTATGAAATGACGGGTGTAGTAACAGTTAGGATATGACCAGTGTTGGGCTAGTTACTCAAAGAATGTAATATATTACTCATTACTAGTTATTCCTTTCAAAAATAATATTGTTACTTTACTTATTACTTTCTGGCAACAGTAATTAGTTACACTACTAGTTACATTACTTTTTCTTCATGCCCCACAGAAGTTGTAACTGTGTATATTCCACATAAAATTCTTCTAGAATTTTACTAACAACATATTTCTGCCTATTAATTTGACCAAAATCCACTTTGGATCGCAGTCAGAAGTTATTACAAACACTCAATGATTGATAGTGACATTCAAGTAGAAGTGTTGTATTAATCTCATTGTCATGTGTAGCTTGAAGCTAATTGTAATTTCTCCATTACCCATATACGATTATATTTCATTATGTATTTTATCAAATCACATAAGTTTGTAAGAAACTTTAATTTTCCAAAAAGATTTTTAATTATAGTAATATAATGTACCACATGCTGATCAGACGGATGTGGGTGGGATGTAATGCCAGAGTAAAGTACAGCCACAACTTACTCAACAGTGTTCAGATCATCTTTTTTTCCTGACAAAATCAATATAATGCAATATTTCTATCTGCTGAATGTAAGCTTTTCCATATTCCAAGCTTGCCTGCTGCACTGGGGACATCGCATGCATGTGCGAGTCGTGAAAATGATGAAAATAAATCTAGGAATTATTTGATTGTTGGATTTTAAAATCAGCGGATTCGAGGCATCAAAAGTAACTAAGTA
This sequence comes from Sinocyclocheilus anshuiensis, assembly GCF_001515605.1. Classification (NCBI taxonomy): domain Eukaryota; kingdom Metazoa; phylum Chordata; class Actinopteri; order Cypriniformes; family Cyprinidae; genus Sinocyclocheilus; species Sinocyclocheilus anshuiensis. The sequence continues at coordinate 542,912 of NW_015557066.1, forward strand.
ACTAAGCTGTTTTATGGATGGTAACTGTAATATTATTACAGAAATCTTATTAGTAATTAGTTACACTACTAGTTACTGCAAAAAGTAATATTATTACAGTAACTAAGTTACTAGTAACTAGTTACTGCCCAACACTGGATATGACAGACGAGAGTATGGATGGACACATCTGATGTACAAAGTGACTGAGTAGATCCTATGAAAAAGATATATTAATGCCAAGACGTCTTTCTATGTGCTTATCTTACACAATTTATAGAAAACATTGATTTTATTCCAAATATTGCCATGAATTCATGTCTTATGATGTATTCTGCAGCACAGCTGAAGCAAAAATATAATTATTAGCTTATAGGTCAGCACTGTTTTTATATTGCTCAAACAATAGGGTTTGTTCTTATAGTCTTAAAACCTTTAGCATTTAATTTCTGGCAATTTATTCACCCCACACCTCACAAATGTACAGACATTCAATTTTTTATTTGGTGGACACATTCTGGTTTATATTTTATTCTTTGCAGTTTTGAAGATTTTTAAAATTGTAGAACTTTAAAAATGTAAAGGTTTATGTTAAAGTTTAAAAACCTCCCATTGACATTTTTAGAATGTTTAACTAAAAAATTCACTAACAGTGATGCAGTTCCAAACCCATACAACATTCTTTATTTTGTGGAATGCACAAAAGGTGAATTTCTGTAGAATATCTTAGCTGCTCTTTTTCATTTAATTACAGTTTTTCTCGATTGCTTAAACACTATCACCAGGCTTTTGAACTAAAATTTCAAAACCATAACGCCATTTATCAAAAAGCACACCCATTTCCCTAAACTATAAACACTATTCCCCTTTTTGACACATGAATCAGATGAGAACCACAAGCAACATAACTTATTACTGGTTTTGGTTTTTGTAATATTGTTTTGAATTTATCTCACCAGTGTGTAAGACTATGTTGTAGTGTGTGTGTTTTTGAGGGCTTGTGTGTGATGTCTGAGGCCAAAGTTTGGTTTTTCAGCAAGAGTGAATGGTTTTGAGTGTAGAGCTTCATTTTGACCTGAAAATAGGATGTTTGGGGAATTGGGTGAGACGTTATGAATTTGTCTTTACTGTTTTGAGAATATGAGGCATAGTTTCAATAAATGTGTTTAAGCAATCGAGAAAAACTGTAAAAAGTGAATGAGAACTGGTTATGTCCAGCTCAGAAAAGTGAGTGAGTCATATGGGCCATTTTTACAGTACTTTAAGGGTGTTTTTTGGCATCTTTTAACTTGACAACCTGGGCCCCTTTCACTTATGGAACAGCCAAGATACTTTTCAAAACTTCACATTCAACGTTCAAAGGAAAAAGACAGTCTATACAGCTTTGATACAACAAGAGGACTAGCAAATGTGACAGACTTGTGGGTGAACTGTTGCTTTAATAATTTTAGCACACACACCAAACATTCTTTCTAAAGTCAACATTATACTGCACTTTTAAGCGAAAAAACGTCAAATCGCAATTTCTGCATCCTTAGTGTCATAATTGTAACAGTAATTACATTTAAAATACTCTCCTCATCTACCATTGCTTTTGCAAACAGATAGTCCTGCCCCAAACACCATGGACTCAATGGAGCCAATGTTGTTACATCCAGCCCAGTTGGGACATTTTTTTTGCTGCAAGTGAAACAGAAATCACACACTTTAACATTTAACCTTGCAGAACCAAGAATAAAGGAACATGTCTCAGAAAGAGAAAATAATATTAAAATCAATAAATAAAGAAAAAAGGCACATGATCTATCTGACCTTTTTTGAGGATGGATCAAGACAGAATGTTGGCCTCACTATAGCAACAGTGTCAAATGCCCCATAGTAACCTCTCCTTTCCCTTCCTCCTCTCTCTTGCTCGCTCACTCGCTCGCCGCATGTGGATGTGTAATTGCTTGCAGGCAGATGAACTTTAGCCGACTGAGGAGGCGGTGTATGTGTGTGTGTGTGTTGTTTTGTCTGGTCACATGGGGCCCCGGCTGCCTTTCCGTTACAAGGCCCCGGTGCATACTGGGAAAAGCTGACTGCTGAACGACAGTTAACCCTTCCGACACAAACAAGTTGTGACTGAAATGAGCACAGGATCACAGTTGTATTTGCACAGATTTATATATATATATATATATATATATATATATATATATATATACAGTATATATAGATGTTGCTCAGTTGTGAGCTGAAGTCATAATTATGAGATAAACAATCAAAATTATGAGTTAAAAAGTCATAATTACATAAAGAACACAGGACACAGAAACTTCTGGTCAGCGCTGCTCCAATACGTCAACTTTTTCGATAACATAGTTTGTGACTGAAAAGCCACAAGACATTTCTCAGTAGCAAGGTGGTGGTAGCGTCACCTTTTTTTACACTATTGAGAGCCACTGCTTGGCTGCATTACCACGTTGTGTGTGCATTAAGTCATATAATTCAATAATTCAATGGCCTGTTATCAATTTTTCATATGTAATTTCCATTATTATCTCAGTTTTTTTTACTTTTTATTTAATAATTATGACTCATGTCTCATTTCATCTTTTTTTATCATATAATTATGCCTTTTTGTCAAAATTATGAATATTTTATTACCATTAGCATTATTTTTTCTTATATTTAATGGAAATGGACATCTGTACTATATTATATTAGTGGTAGTAATTTTCTTTAGTAGTAAGTTTCTTTAAATTCACATTTAATTATTGAATTATTCATTGAATAATACAGAAAAAGAGAGAGAAAAAGAGTGTGGGGGTCGACTAAGTACAAGTTCAGTGGGGTGTGTTCAGATGTGCTCTTGTCACAAAAGCACTCCCATGATGCATTGCCTTGGTCAGAGTGTAGGCAGTCAGTGCAGCTGTGCACTGGAGAGAGCAAAGCAGCTCTGAGAAGAGGGTCACACGACCCATTCAGTGCCCACAAGGACACACTCTGAGATGGCACAAGTTAAAATACAACAGAACTTTACAATCAGAGTGTAAAATGAAATGGATATCACACACATTCACATATGCTGTGCAATGCATGTCGTAACAATTCAATGAATCAGAAACACAACTTCAAATTGCCAGCAAACAAGTCTATGCAGATAATATAATTAGAGATGATAACCACAAGTTCATGAGGTCTACTGTCTCACATTTCAGACCTTTGAGAGTTGGCATAAAGTCTGATCCACTCTGCAGCTAATTCTGGCTAAAAAACACCAGCTTAAACAGGAAGAGGCTGTCTGATCAACATACAGTGTCCAACCTGTTAATTTTCTTCACATGTTTAGGGTAGGGATGCACTGATTACAATTCTACCTGATATTGATGAGATGATCAAAAATCAATTGTAAAAAAAAAAAAAAAAAACACAAAGAAAAATTGAAAGATTTACTGTCTCACATTTCAGACCTTTGAGAGTTGGCATAAAGTCTGATCCACTCTGCAGCTAATTCTGGCTAAAAAACACCAGCTTAAACAGGAAGAGGCTGTCTGATCAACATACAGTGTCCAACCTGTTAATTTTCTTCACATGTTTAGGGTAGGGATGCACTGATTACAATTCTACCTGATATTGATGAGATGATCAAAAATCAATTGTAAAAAAAAAAAAAAAAACACAAAGTAAAATTGACAGATTAGTCAATGTCAAATCAACGTTATGATGCTTAAGCAAATGTAGCTATCACAACATTATAACATACCGAATGACAGATAACTATTTACAGAAACTCATTATGTTCCTGTTAGGTTATCACTAGATGACAACAAAAGTAATCCAATAACAGGCAGAAATAAGCATAAACAAATAATATTATAATAATATAAAATATGTTGATAAATACCTAATATTGACCAAAACTATATTAAAAACACAATACAGTTTCGTTCGAAATTTATTCCTGTGACAACAACAAAGCTGAATTTTCAGCAGCGAACTCCAGTCTTGGGAATCATGATCCTTCAGAAATCAATCTAATTTGATTTGGTGCTCAAGAAACATTTAATTCATAAAATGTATTATTATTAAGTACTGCTTAATTTTTGTAGAAATGTTTGATGAATAGAAAGTCAATTTTAAATGGAAGTCTTTTGCAACAATGAAAGTCTTTATTGTCATTTTTGATCAACCAGACAGCAACTTGCGGGAAGAAAATGTTTCTTGTGTTAAATTTATGGCTGTCCATGTTAAAAGAGTAATAAGGCATTAACGTCATTAAATATTTGACACTATGACTCACCTGTAGTTCAAGCCAGGGTTGCCAGGTCCGCGTTTTTACTTTCACAAAACATTATTTGTAATGCACCTCCAATCCAATTATCACAAAGAGCTTTGTTACTTCTGAACCAAATAAACAAAGTCCCAGCTTTCAAATCCTGTACGTTTTATCACAAAGTCAAACAATAAATACCGTTTTGATGCTCTTAAAAGTGGCGTGACAGATAGCTGTAGCAGCTTCAGTTCAAGCAGCAGCGCGAGTCTCTTCCACTTTAATAAGTTATAGCGAAAAATAAACATGAATGAACATCAGAAGGTATGTTGAAAGATACAGTATAGCTTACCAAAATGTATCATGTCTTATATAATCACTTAATCAGTGTTTCAGCTGAAAGAAAAATGTCAAATAAAACAGCTTCTGAACAATGTCACTTAACGTTGCATTTACGTTACCTCAGGAAAGTTATCCAGTTCGTTAGGTAGCTATAAAAACACTAGAGGGAGCTTATGTACTGTTAATTATATATGCATGTTCAAATAAATTTGCCAAGTTTTTATGAAAACTACCTAATGTGCAATCGTGTTGTATATAAACGTTTTTATTTGAATGTAAAAAATAAATAGCATTGAATATAATAGTGTTGTTGTTCATTTTAACCTTTAATACCAATTGATAGGGTTCCCTATATACTCACCCTCATGTCATTCCAAACCCGTAAGACCTTCGTTCATTTTCGGAACACAAATTAAGATATTTTTGATTAAATCCGAGAGCTTTCTGACTCTGCATAGACAGCAATGCAACTGAAACTTTCAAGGCCCAGAAAAGTAGTAAAGATATCATTAAAATAGTCCACGTGACATCAGTGGTTCAACCTTAATTTTATGAAGCTACTAGAATACTTTTTGTGTGCAAAGAAAACAAAAATAACGACTTAAGAATTGTTGAATAAAGTCATTATTTTAGTTTTCTTTGTGTTCCGAAGATGAATGAAGGTCTTACGGGTTTGTAACAACATCAGGTTGAGTAATTAATGACAGAATTTTCATTTTTGAGTGAACTATCCCTTTAATGTACTGATAATTTCAGAAGATTATGATTGATCAGTAGTGCTTTTTTGAGCTTTGCGGCCCCTGGTCACTACATTTTATTGAAAAGAGCTGCAACAAAATATTTCAGAACATCTTCAGTCTGTCTTGGTTCTTGATGTCTTCCACGGCTTCTGACCTGATTTCATAAGTGTGCTCTAGATTCTTGTCTGCCCTGGTAGGAGTCTGTTGATCTGTAAACAGGCACTTTTAATTCAGGCACACAAAATTAACAGAAAGTTTGCTTGAAATATGCCAAACATGTATATATGGCAAGTTGCAACATTTGGTCCAGATATATTGTGCTGTAGAGTTGATCAAAATAAGACAGGCTCTTTGTAAACTTTGTAACTTTGTAAATCCAGCGACCAAAATAAGCGCCTTGTAAAAACAACTTTGTTTCCTGGTGGACTGATAAATTGCAGACTTCAACCAGTTTTTTCCAGTTCTGCATACAATGTACGAAAGTGAGCGGTCTGTGGCCATGCTGTCTGAGACTGAGACTAAAGTCCACAAGACTTTGTCACTCTAACTATGTGCACTTATGTAACCTTTGTCTACTCAGTTGAGTGTGTGTGTGTTCAGAACTGTCTGTACAACAGAGGTCAGTGCTGCTGACAGCAGGACTTAAAATAACCTTTTCTATTTTAATATATTTAGCCATTACTCCAGTCTACAGTGTCACATGATTCTTTAGAAATCATTCTAAGATGCTGATTTAATGCTCAAGATACATTTATTACTATTATTAATGTTGAAAACAGTTGTGCTCCTTAATATTTTTGTGGAAACTATGATACTATGATTCTTTCCAGTATTCTTTGAAGAATAAAGTTCAAAAGAACAGCATTTCTTTGAAATAGAATTAAAAAAAACATTAAGCGTTTTAAAGTATTAGGAGAACGGTCTTAAATAAAAACATTAAGAGTCTTAAAGTCACCCCAAGCTTTATATTACACATAAACTACATATTACTGATGCGTGTTTCTTTAAGACTACTGCTGGTGATAAGCAGCTCAGCCAGACTCTGGCACAGCTAAGCAATGATGGAATATGTGGGTAGCGAGAAACCTTTTTGGGTGGTCAGTATTTTGGAAATCTGGAATATAGTTGATAGTTATTAGAGGGAGCTGATGATTCAGGAAAACACTGAAAATTCAACCGTGACTAAGATAACACCACACAGATGTGAAGGAGTTTACAACATCATCAAACTGATATTGTGGCATCACAATGACTATTTTTGACAATCCTGCCCCATGGACTCTTTTCTTCAGGCTGTGTCAGCATAGAGCTCTTTAGTCTCCCAGCCTGGTCATTTATGTCCTCCGGTGACAGAGCGAGCACCCATACATCAGCTTGAGCTGTCTGTGCCTCTGTTGTGACCAGAATGGAGGTGTTCCATTTGTAGGCTGGCCACTGTTTGCTCACAGGGCAGCCAAGGGAGAAGAGGAGGGGCCAGACCCAGCATAGTACACCCTTAATGGGTGTCCTCGCTGCAGCTGTAGCCTCGGGGGATGGCCGAACTGGACCTAAATGTTTATTTTCTGAGGACAAACCTCCAAGAGTAGAGAAGGGCTTATTGTCAGTGTTGGGAACTTATGGATTGACACAATCTTTATTATCTTAGTGGAGTTATGCTTAAGATTGAGCTTGGCAGGTCTGCGCATCTTACCCATCAAGTGAGGTCTTTATCATATTCATTCATTAAAAGCAACTGCATTGTGGAAGAAAACCTGTTAATCATCAACATACTTATATATATTTGTACGCACACATGCTGCTGTTTAATGTTTTTGTGGAAACCATGATGCATTTTTTTCAGGAATCTTTGATGAGTAAAGTTCAAAAGAACAGCATTTATTTGAATAATAAATCTTTTGTCACTTTTGATAAATTTAATGCGTCCTAGCAGAATAAGAGTATTTCTTTCTTACTTATTTCTTCCATACTTACCCCAAACTTCTACGGTAGTGTATCATGATTTCCACAAAAATATTAAGCAACAAAAACTGTTTTCAACATTGATAATAAAAAATGTTTCTTGATCACCAAATCAGCATATTAGAATGATTTCTGAAGCATCATGTGACACTTAAGGAGTAATGGCTGCTGAAAATTCAGGAACATTTTTCATTTTAAAATACATTAAAATAGAAAGAATTTATTTTAAATCATAATTATATTTCACAATATTACTGTTTTACTGTATTTTTCTTAATTATTGGATTTTCAATGTTCTTCAGATGCTTGCAGAGGAAGATGTTAAAATGTTATATATTTCCAAAAACACACCCTCATTTTGTTTCATACTTATGAATTTATTTAATATTAAGTTCTTTCTTCTGTGGTATACAAAAAAGAGCTTAATATTAGGGACAGAGCAGAATATTAGGGACAGTTCCAGTGAACATTAATTTTTTTTCCATACAATGATTACAATTACAGGTTTAGATCAGCATGTGGGTGAGTAAATGATGACAGGCTTTTACATTTTGGGGTGAAAATTGTGTGTCCTGTGTGCTGGCCTTACTTGTCATCTATGATGGTAACATGGTTGGATGGGATTCCTAGAACTGCACAGCTGTCCAGCAGTTCCCTTTTGCGCTGGAGTCCTTGATTGTTGTAATCGCCTGAGCATTGCAGAAACATTTTAAGTGTCTCTTTTACATTATACAAGCATCTCAAATACTTGAGCAGAAGTTCAAAATTCTTTATTCAATCAGTTCAACACATAAAGTACAGTATTTGTGCATTATAACAACACGCATTTGCAAGGTCAAAGTTTTCATTAAAACTGAAAAAAGATTCAGGTTATGTTATGAATATGATTTATTTACGGAATAGTAAACCTACCTGTCGACAAACATAACAAATAAAGAGCTGCGTGTGATTCAACAAGTTTTAAGACTGTAGGTGCAAAGAACATGCATTCATCATCTGGATGTGCAGTGACTAACAGAGCTCGAGTCTCGCTGGACCTCACTTGTGTTGGACAAAAACTCGCGTTTCCAACGGTGTATGAAGGGGTGGATATTTTATTCCGTAAGTGTGGCCATAACTGACGATATCTGTAATACACAAACTTAATAGAAATAGTGTAAGCCACAAAGACAAGTATGATGGTAACGAAAACAAACATCTCGACCGCGCCATGAAAGTGTCCGTGTGGAACCTCGTTTCCTGACCAGTGGTTCCTATAGACCTGCAGAGCGAATTGTTCACACAAAAAAAGAATGTGTTATTGTAGGAGACTTTAATATTATTTCTATTTCCAACCTATATACAGCATATCATTTTGATGTCCCAAAAAAGGCACAATTGCATGACAGAGTTGATCAAATGATCTTTAACAAATATCGTAGTTGGAATAATTTCAAAGGCGGAAGCATATGCAAAACAATACGGGAATCAGTTCTTTTCTAAAAGATGCTTTTTTTTTTTTATAAAACGCCTCTTTCCTGTAATCCTGGTATACAGTAGTAATATACGGAGACTGAGTTTTGGGTGGGGTGAAGGCCGCCTGTGGGGAGAGTTTGAACGTCACACCGTTTCATCCTGTTTGCTTGAGGAAAATCTCTTTCACTTCGTCTCCTCAGGTGCACCACCAGAGCAGCACAAAATGCAAGCCACCGGGCATTCAGCAAGAAGAAACCGGTTCACTTGTGACGCATATTAATTTCTGGCGTAGAATCATATGGAAAGCGACTTGAATTTATATCCACGATTCAGTGAGGACAAATAACTAGCCTGTGTTTGAAGTGTGCCGAGTGTTCGCGCAGTCTGCCGACGAATTACATTACCGCACGTTTGAATCGCACAGACTCACCTTTCAGCGCTTATTGGAGTGTCTCTAAGGACATGAGGTGAGTGTATTATTTAATGTGAAGATTTTGGCCCCTTTGAGTTGAATTACACGCAGGCTAGTGGGAGCTCAGCGCTTATGTTCAAGATGGCGACGCGGGTTTGAATGCAAAGGTGAAACATTCAGCTAACGGCGCTTTCCTTTTTAGACTCTCTCCCGTCGTATTGTGCACTATATAGTAATAATACAGATGCTCTCCTTTGCGGTTGATTTACATCTCTGCGTAGCCGAGAAATTTAGTTTATGCATGTGGTTTCCGGTTAAATAGTTTTCCTCCTATGAATTAACAGCAAGTAGCTTGCTGGCTAACGCCATTAGTGTGAGTTTATACCACAGCCTGTAGTTTACTGCAGAAAATCAGCATTATTAAAGTACGCTCTGTCACATACACACATGAGCTGCGACTTCTCTTACATGTGGTATCCTTTTATTGCATGTAAATACACCAAATACTCTGTAAATTCATGCTTGAAACAAGAATAACAGAGTGCTGAATGTGAAACCAGGTGCAGATGTGTGTCGGTTTTGCTGGCTGGAAATTACATAAAGTTTGGACTTGTGCACCTATATATGTTTCACAACTGATGGCCGTTCTAGTATTGTAATTATCAGCCTTAAAGATTACAAATGCAGATTACACATGGCATGCTTGGAAAAAAGTATCTGTTAGACAATTTTTTTAATGCATATCTAAATATTTATATGTGCCCTTCCCCTTTCAATTTTGCACCCCTATACACAATGCGTTAAGAGCCCAATTTGTTTTCTCTCAGTGGGTTCATAATAGGACACACAAAGGGAAAGTACCTTCCAGCATTTTATTTCCAACCACATACCCCTCATGTCTGGTTAGTGTATGAGTGTGAAACGTACTCTGATGAGATTGAGGGTAGCATGTTTTAGTCACTTTCCAACTTTTGTTGTTGGCGAGTGTTAACTTCTGGCATGTCTAAATGCCGATTAGCACACAGAAACCCTTGAATACATTTTCAACATTTTTCAGACTTGTTAATTAGGGTGCAGAGCACATAGACTGCCATTAAAGCAGAAGTTCACAGCGAGCATGTTCATAACCGCATAGGGTGAAAAAAAAAAAAAAGTTATCATTCACACTTACAGCCCAGACTTTGTGCTGTTCTGTTCAAGGCGACAGACCCAGGTCGATTTGCATTTAGTGTTTTGTGAAGAACTCTAAATTCAAAGCTGACTTCCAAAGCAATGCTGGATGGTCGTTCATCTGGTTGTTAATTATAAAATACCTCTCTCTATTTTGACCCTGCAGAAGAACCCAGTTTTGTTTGCAGCACCACTTGCAGCTTAATTAGGCTTGCCATCAGGAAAGATACAGTGTGTGCCTGTAAAGAGTAGGGCTGGGTATCGAGTTCGATACTTTTTAGGCACCGACCGAATTGCCTCGATACCATCGAGTATCGAAAAACGTCTCGTCGTTCGGTACCAAATTTCGATACTTGAAGGGTTAATCTCATCAGCGTCAGTGAGCCAATAAAGGCCCGGGTATACTTCACTTTCCGCGTTCCGTTCCGTCTCGCGCTCAGCCGTGTCCGCAAAGCTTTCAAAGTGTACTCAACCGCGGATGAGTGCGGACGGACGAGCTCGACACAGGCGCAGTTTGACTTGCGCTCTGTCTCAACTGTCACCTCGCGCATGCGCTGTTGTACGCGGACCGTCCGCGCGGTCTCAAAAAATTGCCTGCACGCGGACAGGGTGCACGGCTGTCCGCGAGCCCTCCTGATGACGAAAATGACGTAATGTGGAATTAAATATGTTATTACCTCTGACTCTGAGTCAGAGCAGCGGTCATGGAAGAGAGAGCACAGGCAGACAGCGCTGGAAGCTGCTAATGCTCATCAGTAAATCAGTGGTAAATAAATAGAAATCATGATTCTGTCTGAGCTGCGTTTTAAAACGAACACGCACTCGTGTAAATGCCTAACAGATGTGTAAACTGAAGACTATTTGAGCTTTATTAAAACTATTTGCACTGATTTATTGTGTTGGTTACACTTTGTTCCTTTGTGCAGTAGCTCAGGGGATGAGTCTTTGAGATTGTATAAGCATCAAGCTGAAAAATAAAACCAAAGTTTCTTTTTTTTAGATAATGTAATCTTGTTAAAATTGATTTCATAAAATTGGTATCGAAAAAAGTATCGTTCAGGAACCGGTATCGAAGTCAAGATATCGGTATCGTTATCAAACATTTTTGAACGATACCCAGCCCTAGTAAAGAGAGGGACTGGCCGAGGGACAGTGGAGTGGAACACAGGACGTGTAACTGTTGTGCTGCCGTTACTGTGGCCAAGCATGGCACGGTAATGCTAGTGCGCGAACAAGCAAGCTGCCACGTTGACTCTTTGAGTTTTGGAGAGGTTTTGTTCCCATTGTGACTTTTTTAAAATATCCTCTCACTCATCCCTCTTGATAAAATTGATTTAAAAAAAAAAAAAAAAAATCTGATTATCAGTTAGCTGATTAACTTGTTCAAATGACAGGTCAACACTTGGTGGTTTGTTTTGTTGCAGAGCAGTGGCTGTAAACGCGTTTGTGGTTTAAGCGTTGTTTGTTGAGATGTTCACAGACTCCAAATCTGGATGAGACACAGATACCACAGAATGTGTTAAAGTCAGCATGAAATCGAAATTCACCCTTTCTGTTTTCTAAATGCATATTAATGATCTTGTTGTGAATGATTCATTCATGCATATATATTATTATAATTATTATTTATTTTATATTATTTATATATATTTTTTTTTTAGAGATGCACCAATTGCAATTTTCTTGGCCGATTCCGATTTCCGATTTTTTGTTAGTGTGATCTGCCGAT
>NW_015557066.1:555135-558318 GCF_001515605.1 Sinocyclocheilus anshuiensis
TGAATGGCTCAAACTAAAAGAGACCTTTTCTGAACATGTTGTTTCATATAGGCCAGGAATCCTCAAATCTGGCTCACGAGATCCACTTTCCTGCAGAGTTTAGCTCTAACCATAATCAAACACACCTGAGCATGCTAAACAATGTCTTCAGGATTATTAGAAAATCACAGGTAGATTAGTTTGATCAGGGTTGGAGCTAAACTCTGCAGTGCATTGGCCCTCCAGGGCAAGATTTGAGGAACCCTGGCATATACAAACAAAAATCTACTTCTCTTCAACGCAAAGTTTTATTTTAATAAAAAAAACAAGTAACAAGTCAGTAATAAAATAAGAACAAGTACAAAAATCGCAAACAACAGCACAAATAAATGCAATAGAATAAAGAGAGCTATGAAAGTTTTTCAGGTTAAGTAAGTTTTTATTCAGTTAAGAAATACTACAGAAATTAAAGTAATAAAATTTTAATTTGATTACTTTAATTTCTGTAGTCTTCATTGTAAAAATTAAATACAGATTAATGCTTACCATTAAAGTTATAAAACGTATTCAGTCAAGAGCAGAAAATTATTTTCTTTGTCTTTTGTTCTCTGATTAACATGACAGACAGCAGCATAAATATTGGACTGCGGTCCCTTTAAGAGTTTATCCACGGACCCAATATTTTTATTTTCATAAAAAAACAAGTAAAAAGTCAGTAATAAAATAAGAACACAAAATAATTGCAAACAACAGCACAAATAAATGCAATAGAATAAAGAGAGCTATGAAAGTTTTTCAGGTTAAGTAAGTTTTTATTCAGGTAAGAAATACTACAGAAATTAAAGTAATCAAATGTAAAATAACACATCCAGTGTTATTTTACATTTTTTTACTTTAATTTCTGTAGTATTCATTGTAAAAATTAAATACAGATTACAGAAGTTATAAAACGTATGGAGTCAAGAGCAGAAAGTGATTTTCTTTGTCTTTTGTTCTTTGATTAACATGACAGACAGCAGCAGGAATATTGGACTGCGGTCCCTTTAAGAGTTTATCCACGGACCCAATATACTGTTACAAATATTGGACTGCGGTCCCTTTTAAGAGTTTATCCACAGACCCAATATACTGTTACACAACATGCGTTCTCTTTCTCAACTATTTAACGTTCCAAAACTGACTGTGTTTAACTGGATACTCGCCAAGACGGGCATTTTGACATCATTTTGTATGTATTTGAACGTTTTAGTACAGTTAGCCACTCATTTTGGTATTTGTGGCTCACAAGCTGTTTGAGACTGAGTGCGGATTGTGCGCTCCACTAATATAGATCAGTGGTGGTGTGCGCGCGTTTGGTATAAGAGCAAAACCTGCGGAAATGACTATAATGCACAATACAAGCACTATTTAACCGAAGCGAATGAGACGTTTGTGAGAGAAGGGGTCTACCATAATTTTTAATCTAAAATGCCATAGTTAGATTTTCTGATAAGACAACATTTTGAAGAATATTATATTATATATTATGTTATGCTGAAGAAAGAAAGTCATGTCATTGAATTAATTTTTTTACCAGTTTCCATTTCATGCTGATCTAGGTTGATCCTCCTCTTCCCAAATGTAATCTTGACTATCAGAACTCATCTCAGATCATTGTTAGGTTATACGGTAATCTTCCCAGTGCAAATGAATGTGTATCTTTCAGTATTACTTTTTTAAAAGAGTTTTGTCTTTGCTTGACAAATCATGTCCATTATGGAGGTTTGGTGTAGGGCTGCAACTAATGATTTTGATCATCGATTTTTTTGGCTGATTATTTTTTCGATTAATCAGATAAAACGCATTTTTTTAAAATTGACAAAACACACTATTCCACATTCTGCCCAATGCTGTCCTTCAAACAAACGTGCCAACTGAATGCTATGAAAACATACTGTATGGTGAATATATCTAGGGCTGTGACGGTCGCCGTGACAACCGCGTCACACCGGCGGTAGTGCACGTGACGTCACGCACTCTATAACAAGCATAATACGAAGTTTTGTATACAAGTGTAATAACAGTAATAGTTGCAAATTTTTTTATTTAGACTAGGCTATAAGTCTATGGTAATTCACAAATTACCTCAAACGCCATACACAGCGTTTCCTTTAGATTAGCAGGTTTGAGCACAGGAAAATACAATTTATTCTGCATTCAGCAAATTAATTTTGTGTTGGGCGATAGACAAGGAGTTAATGCGCCCGCTTGCTTGGCGGCGAAACAGTGAACCGTGTCTACACCGGACACCGACGCGCCACGCCACTTGCATCCTGTAGACAGGGTGTATTTAACTTTCTTATTTAGGCTACTTTCTTGTTTAACTGTATTATTTCTTTGATATTAATCTTAGTGTTTTGCAGGCTGCGTATTCACTGACGGAAGTACTAAAATAAACACACAGGTTTGTTAATAGATGATTGATCCTCATTTATTATTATTTGTGTTTCAAAATTATATATATATATTAGGGGTGGAATGGTTCGCGGAAAAAAATCGAACCATACGGTTCTCCACACACGGTTCGGCACGTGCTAGGACCGCGGTTCAACTTAAATCTGACAACGCATCTGTAATATGGTTTGCTATAAATAACACGTAAAACAAACAGGGTTCGGCTAATATATGTTTCTGTTGATGGATGCGCATTCTGGCTTCCCAATACATTACAACAGCGATAAAAAAAACGTGGACAAACCATTCACTCTTGTTCAATGTGAATGCCGTATGCTGGAATGTGAGCATTTATTCCGTCATCACCCGGGTGCTGCTAGCACGCACAGGTGAGACCTGAACAGCACACGTTGATATCTGTGTTTAAGATAAACTCGTTTAAGCTTTGCAAGTTTAAACACTTAAAAGCCAGAGGATGCGAGCTTGGCCGCGCAGTGAGAAGATTTGTGCGTGCGCTCATCCGAAGCTTGCAAACCCGTGCCTCGGAACGCGCGCAAATATTAAACTCTCTCTGATGTATTGTGTTTAAATGGACAAATTCACACAATAATTATGTCAAAATGACCATCTTGGTAAGTTTCCTATAGCAGACATAGCCGGCTGAACGTACTGTATCAGTGCACTGGATCAGTGCATTCTCTTGAAGTGACAGCACTTTCTTAATATTAATCAAACAGCAACAACAAAGAAATCACTCACTGCTCTTGATTG
>NW_015557066.1:558421-558938 GCF_001515605.1 Sinocyclocheilus anshuiensis
GGGTTCGGCTAATATATGTTTCTGTTGATGGATGCGCATTCTGGCTTCCCAATACATTACAACAGCGATAAAAAAAACGTGGACAAACCATTCACTCTTGTTCAATGTGAATGCCGTATGCTGGAATGTGAGCATTTATTCCGTCATCACCCGGGTGCTGCTAGCACGCACAGGTGAGACCTGAACAGCACACGTTGATATCTGTGTTTAAGATAAACTCGTTTAAGCTTTGCCAGTTTAAATATTTAAGAGCCAGTCTCAGCCAGAGGACGCGAGCTCGCGCGTGCAGTTAGAAGATTTGTGCGTGTGTTCATCCGAAGCGCGCAAACCCGCGCCTCAGAACACGCGCAAATATTAATCTCTCTCTGAAGTATTATGTATAAATGGCCAAATTCGCACAAAAATTATGTCAAAATGCCCATCTTGGTAAGTATACTATAGCAGACATAGCTGGCTGAACGTACTGTATCAGTGCACTGGATCAGGGCATTCTCTTAAAGTGACAGCACTTTCTTAA
>NW_015557066.1:559131-563625 GCF_001515605.1 Sinocyclocheilus anshuiensis
CTTCAGCCATAGTGGGTTTATTGTTTTATTCTCAACCGACCCACCAGAAACTGACTCAGCAGCAGATGCCACAACATCCTCTGTAACAGACGCAGCCTCAGAATGATTATTCTGAGTTTGTCTGTACTAGGGATATGCGCGACGACTAATTTGACTGTCGTTTAAACGAAAGTTTTGTATCTGACTAGTCGACTAGTCTAAAAGCAAGAAACCTTCAAAAGATGGTAAGAAAAAAAAAACCTCTGTGCGTGCGTGTAGCATATATAATAGCCTACGTTTGAAATACTTAATCTATGAATCACACTGTCAAATCCCTCAATGAGTTCCGCTTGCTGCACACTTGCCTCGCGTTATCATCATTTTATTTTATGCGGTCGTTGAAAAGAAAAAAAAGGAAGAGCATACACTCATCGTCGCCCAAAGCATAGCTTATTTATTCTAATCAGCTGGGGAAATGCAGAACAATGGAAAATCAATCAATAGCCTGACAGAATTCTTCATCTTCATATAAGTGTGCTCTCTTTAAGCTCTTCCACATTGAACGTCTATGTAAATACTTCAAAAACAGACTTTACATTATAAACTGATGGTTGTCACTTTAAAGGGTTACTCCACCCCAAAATTAAAATGTTGTCATTAATCAATGTCTGTCTCTCTGCATTAATCAATGTGTCTCTCTGCATCATCGTAGCACCATTTTGGAGAATATCCGCTGAACGCAAGCAGCGTATGCTATTCTGTGTCAGCCGTGACACAAGGATACGTTTTCTACATGTATTTACGCTTTTATTTGAACGAAAACAGCGCATCCGTGCAGCGCGGCTGAACGAAAACAGTGCATCCGTGCAGCACGGCTGACACAGAAGAGCGCATATTCTCCAAAATGGCGCTACGGTCATGCAGAGAGACACAGAGGAGATGAATTGTTGAATAAAGTCGTTATTTTTGTTTTATTCGCGTACGAAAAGTATTCTCGTCGCTTCATAACGTTACGGTTGAACCACTGATGGCAGATGGACTATTCTGACGATGTCTTTCATACTTTTCTGGGCCTTGACATTGTAATTTACTTGGCAGTGAATGGGACAGTCGCAAGCCTCCCGGTTTTCATCCAAAATATATTAAATTGTGTTTCGAAGACGAACAAAGCTTTTACGGGTTTGGAACAACATGGGGGTAAGTGATTCATGACAAAATGTTCATTTTGGGGTGGAGTATCCTTTTAAGTTAATCGATTTTCTATGGAATCTGTCAACTCAAATCTGCAGACTGGCTCTGACCTTTGGCAACGACTGTGAACTTCTCCAGACTGTAAATCAGTGGAAAATCGGGGCTAAAATTGTGTAGTGTATTCCAGCCTTAAGAGACTATAGATAAGTTGACATTCATTTAATAAGAGGCTTCATAATGAGGCTAGTTTCTGTGTTCATCCTTGTGAATGAAATGTTTTATTGGTTTGTTTTATTTGATTTTTGAATTTGTGTTACTTAGCTGAACATGGACTAGTCTAGATGTTGCAATGTGCTTAAATGATACTTCACTATATAACCGATCAAATTGAATGCCTTGTTGCTTGATTTTTATGTTCTGTTTTTTTGTGATTGACTTTGTACATTCAAAAAAATATATTTTTCAATTATTCTTTAAAAAGGTTGTTTAAAATAAAACGTGATGTGAGCTTAATGGGAACAGGGGTGTGCTGAAAGGGTACAAACATGTACCCATTAAGCACAGCCGGACTTTTTGCATTTAATGATGTATGTCTTAATTGAAATGCTTTTGTCATTTAAAATAAAATTAAATATTTTTGTGTGAGAGATTAATCATTTATTTTAACACAACTTTTTGTACTGAAACCAATATCTTGTGCACTAAAAATGTCTCAATGTAGATTTTGGTGAGCTTAATAGGTACTTAATAGGTAGGCGTTGACCCTACATGTTGACTTTTAAATCTAAATTTAACGTCCAATAACAGATATATCAGCAAAATTACTATTACTGTGCTGAATATTAATTTTGTTCGGCCTGTTTGACGGGTATGCGCTCGTTCAGTGAAGTCTGAAGTTTAATGCAGACTGTCAGGATGAGCCTTCAAGCAAAATAGAGACATTCATGTGAATATGTAACATTTACAGAAAAGGATATTACCGTAAAATATAATATCTAATATAATATATTTTAAATTTAGATTTAAAAGTCAACATGTAGGGTAAGGTCAATTAGATGTTCCACAAATCGGTACAAATTTACTTTTGTGCCTGAAGCAATACGTTTATGTAATAAATTTAGTTGATTCATTATTATTATTATTATTATTTTCTTCTCTTATGTATTTGGTGTATTTTGAGTATTTGTATGTGTGTTAAGTGTTGTATATGTGAAGCACTACGAAAGTCTGTATTAATTTCCCCAAGGGGATTAATAAAGCTCTAAACTAAAAAAAATGCAGATTATGCGCTGAGGAAGCATATCTTACACGTTAAACAGCACATGCATCTGTCAAAGAGCCTGACAGGACAAACCGTATTAAACATTATGCTGATGCATTTGCTTGAAGTTTAAAATAAAGCATTCTCATTAGTGGTCGGCCGATATATCGGCCGATATTTGGCATTTTTCAAATATCGGCATCGGCCGATAAGTTTTTCTGTTTGGCCGATGCGTTCGAGGAGGGACTTTTATTTTGATGGCGCTGAGAACGGCAGCGCCTGCGCACACAGTGTTCACACACATTCTCCTTGTTTGCTGTCATCGTTAACAGTTCTGTCTAATACGGACAGAAATCTGTCTAATAATCAGATAGAACTGTTAAACAAAGGAATTAAAATGTATACAAAAGTATTATAACGATTGCTTTTATATTAGTAATAGAAAGGCAAACATTATAATACTTTCTCGTTTTCCGTCAGCATTCAGCAAATACGCATTTATATCATTTAAACAAATCTTTGAATGACTAATGAACATTTAATTTAGAAAATCTTGCAAACTTAGTTAAATCCAGCTGTGAGATCTTGCGAAGTGTGCATGTGTATCCTGCACGATCGCGTGTTCTCTGTGTGACGTCGATCCGTGCGAATTGAATGCAGACAGGAGGAGAGTTCAGCTTCACTAGAGACGCGCGATCGACAATCTTTAAACTCGTGATTTCAAATTATGCTGCGCTTCATGCTTTTGCCCAATGTCATATTCATGTCATTTTCGCTGTGTGCTGTATGTAAAATGAGTGTTACCTTGGCTTTATTTGAAAAAATATGATTCCCAATGCACACAAAATGATTCCCAAATCCCAATGCACACAAACTTCTCAGATTACTGAGGGCCCTGTTGGTTACAGTGTTTACTTCCTTTTTAGTTATATTTTTATTAAATATTTATTTATTTGTGAAAAATACTTAGTCGTTTGAAGTATAAGTATGTTTATTTTACACATTTATTTTTTAGTCCATTTTCAAATTATTTAAAATTTCTTAAATATTAATTAAAATAAAATTATATCGGCCATCGGCCACCCTGCTTTCCAAGATATCGGCATCGGCTGTCAAAAAACCAATGTCGGTCGACCACTAATTCTCATGTTTTGGGCAGCTTGGATCATGCATCTTTCCCGCAGCAGCTCACTCTGATTCATCCGCTATTTTTAGATGCATTTCTTCCATAGAAATGCGTTGTTCACTGCTGTAATTTGACGTGACTGGGGGAAGTTTTACGTGCACGGTGCGCAAAAGCGACTAATTGATGATGACATTCGTTGTTGATTATTTTCATTATCGATTATTATCGATTTTGTCGATTAGTTGTTGCAGCCCTAGTTTGGTGATCTTCCCTAGTGGTGTTGTTGATGGGGCCAAATGATAGGGATGTAACAATTACCGGACGATAAATCGTGATAAAATGCCCCACAGTTAGTATTACCGTTTCATAATTTAATTATCACTATAACCGTATTCGATTACTGCGATTTGAACAACTGAGGATAAATAAATACTGTACTGCACAGGGCTCCAGTGTGCGACCAAATGGGTGCATTTTGCGCATTTTGCGATTTTGTGTGCGGTCGCACTGGCGTGACCACCGCATTGTTTAACTCATAAGCGCTGCATTTCTGTAGCATGTGAGAAACATCAAACGGCAAACGAAACTGAAAGCATAACGAAACCGCGCGACTCGTTTGAGCTTTTACTTTTCTTTTTGTTTTCATTTTGAAAAGCTTGTTATCTTTGCTGTTTACCTCACGTTATGCTATGGAGGCTCTCTTTTTTATTTATTTGATTCCTCAGTGTTTGCTAAACGTTCTGTAATTTATTAGTCGGTATATAATACAGCATGTGGTGTGGGCCTATGCCATGCCTCGTCTTATTAGTTTTTGTTAATAAACATTTTATAAGCTAGTTTGTCATTGTATCTTACTGTTTTATTGTTGTTATGCTTTTTAATTAAGAATAACAATGAATCCATCTTTTGTTTTAGTCTTAAAAAGTGAAAGGTGTAT
>NW_015557066.1:563670-566080 GCF_001515605.1 Sinocyclocheilus anshuiensis
CTGCTGACTCATTTGGGTATGCAAACAGACTCGCATGTTGGTAGATGGGACAGAGGTTTTGAGTGTGTATTGAAGTGTGACCCGTGATCTTTAAAATGCTGCACATTTCTTTGAAATTGAAATATGTCAAATAACAAAACTAAATTGAAATTTTAAAACAAACCCCAAATCAAATAAACAAATAATACAAATAGAAGGAATATCTTCATATGAACAATCTAAGGCTTTGCCTGGGCTCTTTCCACTCAAAATGAAAAGCAACCACTGCATTTTAATCACAAGCCAAACAAAAATGCTGCATACATGCATAGGGATATAACGATTCACCACTAGCCGGTTGAAAATCGATACAAATATGTGACGATTCAAATCAGTTGAGATGTTAAACGAATCCCGATACATTTGGGGGTGGGAGTTTATATGAATGTATCTTTGAGGGGAACTGACTGTCTTTAGAAAAGTTTAGATATTTTCTTTTCATCTCGTCTCTGTGGTATAATGCATATTAAAGCAGCATTCATAAGCGCTTTAATATGCATTGAAATGAATGAAAATTAATGAAAATTAGCCCATAAATTACTCACCCTCAAGTCATCCTAGGTGTATATGACTTTCTTCTTTCAGACGAATCCAGTCGGAGTTATATAAAAAATTGTCTTTGATCTTTCAAGCTGTTTCATGGCACTCAGCGGGTGTTGCATGCATCAGTCCAAAAGCACTTAATTAAAATGTGCCAATCCATAAAAAAAAAGTGTCTCAAGTAGAGCCCGACCGATATATCGTTTTGCCGATATTATCAGCCGATATGAGCCTGTCGCAGATATATCGGTATCGGCGAATATGCCGCCGATATGAACATTTTTTTACAGAACATATAATGCAGATAAAATGCTTGAAATGGTGTAATTACTTAGTTTGTCCAGCAGAGCGCGCTCCATGTTTTATGTTTAATATATCAAAACATTATTTATGCATTTGTAAACATTGTAAGACATTACATCGGGAAACAGCACTCGTCCATGTTACTATTGGATTGCATTTAGAGTTTAACAGAAAAAGCATGAAAGTGAGCCATCCTTTTGTTTCTGTGTCATTCAGTCTACATACTCTCATAATATGTAAATAATTAGGGTAAACGTACCTATTAAGCTCATGTATCCATTAAGCACACTTCCATATTTGAGCTCCGATTATAAAAAGACAAAATAATGTATTATCATACTTGATGTAATTTCAAATCAATCAGATCAGTGCACACTGAGATATGAGTCTCCATGTTTTCACACTGTCTAGCGGCCATTTTGAAAGCTGTCTGAAAACTTTCACCAAAAGAGGAGCCCCTTAAATGTGCATTTTTTTAGATGTTTAAGCCTTTATTTTGGGTAAGTTTTACTACTTGCTGTAAAATTAAGAGATTAATGTTTATAATTTTGCATATTATAATCTGGAATTTGGATGTGGGAAATAATTACAGTTAGATCCAAAAGATAGTGCAGATGCTACAGAACACAGTTAGCAGTTAGTGTGCTACGCTAATATATTACTTCACAGGCATTACTGGCTTGTACTTTTAAATCCATAATATTATAAATTTACAGTTTATTGCTGGTCTGTGGTTTTATGCTGCTGTAATTTTTAAAGATTTCATATTATTTTAAGGTGAGCTTAAAGGGTACACTACTATGAAAATCACACAGCTTCAGTGTGACATCAACAAGAAAAAGTATAATTTCATAGATATTGTTAATAGTAGTTGGTCATAATAAAATATGTATGCACTTAATACATGACCTAGATTATTTATTTTGCAAAATCTTGTCATTTTAATATACGTATTACATGACATTTATTAAAAATTGTTGCTGGTCCAATTAAGCTCTCTTTGTGTGCTCTCTTTAAGCTCTTCCACATTGAACGTCTATGTAAATACTTCATAAACAGACTTAACATATAAACTGATGGTGATGGTTGTCACTTTAAGTTGTTAATCGATTTTCTATAGATTCTGTCAAATCTGCAGACTGGCTCTGACCTTTGGCAACTAGCATCAACTTCTCCAGACTCTAAATCGGTGGAAAATCAAGGGGAAAAATTGTGTAGTGTATTCCAGCCTTAAAGGGGTCATATGATGCTTTTTTTAAAGATCATTATTTTGTGTATTTGGTGTAACAGAATATGTTGACATGCTTTAATGTTCAAAAAACACATTATTTTTCAAATACTCCCCACCCAAAAAATCCTGAACACAGAATTGGTGAAAAACTGTTTAACTTCACAATTCAGAACTACATACTTCACAGTCTTTGTAATGCAGTTTTTCTCCTGCCATTATTTTAGGGGGGTGGCCCGCCACCCCCTGCCCCCCTTGAAGGTCAAGTTAATTTTATTTAATTATATTTTCTCTATAGCG
>NW_015557066.1:566130-567012 GCF_001515605.1 Sinocyclocheilus anshuiensis
ACACAAGTGAGCACACTCCCACTAGTATTTGTAAATATTAAGCCGCAAAACGTCTATTTAAATATGAATTCTGCATGTCTGTGTGTTAATGAATGGCGCAGACGTGCAGTTTTGTTTACCACTGGCACTGAAGCGCGCGTGACGCTTGCGGTGATTTTAGCGTCTGCCGTCTCACTAATGAGGACATAAATACATGAACAACATCTCCAGAACCACTCTGAGAGTCACTTCATGAGCATTTGACCGTTTCATTTGAGTAAAAATATCCAAAACTATCCTCATATCATATACACACAGAAATGTAAAGTTATTCATGGCAACCCGTCAAAATAAAATTTCGGTTTAACTTGAAGACATTGCGGCAGAAATATATTACTATTGTTCAGTAGAATGTACGTAATAGGCTGCTAGTACTACTACTAAAATTATTAAAACCTTATTTTTAAGGAATATTCATACAATATTTCTTCAGTGTTTTAATTGTAATATTAAATGACCTTTATTTTCCAAAAAATACAATTTATTTAATTTTCATTACTTAAAAGATAGATTAAATTAATGTTTTATGCCTAAAAAATGTAAATACACAAAACAGAATTTCTGAGCAAAAATCATAAGGCTATTGTAAGAATAAATGAAACTTGTTTTTATGCTTTCAAATAATTAGACATGCTAAAACATAATTTGGTAACAATAAAACATAAGGTTGGAAAAAATAAAACATTTCATAGGGACCTTTAAATCCTTGCTTGGTCATGGAAAGAGTTTGTACCCAAGACTCCTTCAGAATGTTTGGCTCTTAAAATGTTCTGATGTTTTCTCCTCTCTCTCTCTCTCTCTCTCTCTCTCTCTCTCTCTCTCTCTCTCTCTCTCTCTCTCAGG
>NW_015557066.1:569739-577239 GCF_001515605.1 Sinocyclocheilus anshuiensis
TGAGGCAAGTTGGAGCTAAACTCTGCAGGACACCGGCCCTCCAGGACCGAGTTTGGGCACCCCTGGATTAGACATATTTACAGAAGCAAAATATACATCTAAGTAATATAATGCAGTAATTTGGCATAATATAACTCTCTCTCTCTCTCTCTCTCTCTCTCTCTCGCTCTCTCTCTTCCTCAGGTGGTTTGGCAGCGTAATCATGCCGACTTGGAGCCTATGATTGAGTAGCAGTGCTCCAGGCCCCCTCTGAGCCTCCAGCATCCCAACAGACAGCTGCAGCATGTCTAGTTCAGGCTTCCCCCCCAGCCAGGGGTCCTTCAGCAGCGAGCAGAGCCGTTACCCACCTCACTCAGTGCAGTACACCTTCAGCTCCACACGCCACCCTTCGGTCAGTACCACACACAACCTCACCTGCATAGCACATTACACTGCCAACAAACCACATAACAAGAAAGGTGTTAAAGTAGAAATATAACCGTAACATGAATTATATCAAAAATCTAAATCAAAATAATTTGTATTTGATGTTTAATTTTCATTATCAACCCAGTATAAACCTGTCATAATTCAATCTAATTCAATGCTAAAATAAATATCATAAATCAAATGCTCAAACCCACATCGCAAATGAGAAATCAAATGCTTAAAGGGGGTCATATAATGTTGCTAAAAAGAACATTATTTTGTGTATTTGGTGTAATGAAAAGTGTTTATGCGGTTTAAAGGTCCCCCGCTCAGGGAGTAGGGCGCAATGAACACTGTGTGGGGATCATATCGATCGGAATACAGTTCATGCACGTAGCTCACTTCTAACGAGCTGGTGCGCGAGGACTGGATTAACCGCTGGGCTACATCATGTGTCATTCACCGGTGAGAAAACTTTAAAAGTACTACAATACAGGAAGGAGGATCGGGTTGTTGATGTTTGTCTGTGATTCTCGCTCTGTCTGCACAGCGTGCGTGAACGCGCTGATGACGTATCCTGTCTGCGCGAACCTGGTGCGCAGAGGTATGCAGATACATATGTTGACGGATACGTTGACAGGCAGGTAGGAAAGCATATTAAAACGCTCGGACCGATCGTTTTGATTGGACGAACATTTCTTTATCCTACGCCTTCCACAGAATATATAAATACAGACAAATACATTTAGACCACTTAACTTAATGATTGCTATCGGGATGTGAAGAGACAACTTTGCAATTTCTAGTATTGTATTAGTTTTTAATATTTCTCATGAGAATTTAATAATTTTTGACTTTCAGTCTGAGTTAAATCTTTTTTTTTGGCTCATTTTATATGTAAAAGAAAATCTGCTTAATAATTACGCACACCTGAATATAAGACATTTTTCACTTCCAGCCTTCATGAATAATTATATATCAATTATAAATGATTAAATACAAGATTAATAGTAGTTATTGCGCGTGTGCAAAACGCACTTTTGCACGCTCAAAATATGATCTTTCGCTCGCAGAATTGCGGCAGAGATGTAATCCCATAGGCATGGACAAGTCTTAACTTTTATAAAGAATATCTCTTTGGATTTGAGACTTTAGTCTTTGCAACTTTAGGGATCTTATCTATTCACGAACAGCTTGTAACACTCCAAAGAGAAAGGAACATTTGAAATTGCATCATATGACCCCTTTAAATCACAAATAAAATGCTCAAACGTAAACCGGAAAAGGCAAATCAAATGCTCAAACAGACATCAAATATGATAAATCAAATGCTCAAATGCAAATGAGGAGTGTCAAATCAACTAGTGTGGGCGGAGCTTTGAGACAGAAGAGTTCGGTGACTGCGACGAGCACTGTGGCTTTTCATGGTGTAATTTCACAGAGAGCGAGTAAAATCTTGGCAGGGGGAGCTGCCACGAAAACCTGCCACCGCTAAAGGCAGCTGCCAATCCGATAGATGCATGTGAACGAACAGACAGAGCAACCCGGGTCTCCTTCTATTGTTTTGGCACCTAATACAATATATAATTCCTTAGTTTTTACACTAAATCCAGGGAGTATCCCTTCTACCAGCAGGAGCTTGGTGCCATGGTACACACACTCCATTACAGACTAAAAGAGAGGAATAAAATATAAGGTACAGTGGCAAATAGGTAAATAAGAGTACTGTCTGTTTGCTCACGTGCATCAGTTGGAGTGTAAACAGTGTTGAGGCAGGCTCCGCCCATGATACTTGATTGACACTTCTCATTTGCATTTGATTTATCAGTTGCCTTTTGCGGTTCGCTTTTGAGCATTTGATTTATCATCTGAGCATTTGATTTTCCATTTGCGATGTCGATTTGAGCATATGAGCACTTGATTTATTCTTTAAGCTTTGAATTATAGATTTCATTATGTCAGGTTTTTACTGACTTGATAATGAAAATTAGATATCAAATACAAATGTTTTTTAAATTAGATTTTTGATGCAGTTCATGCTTCCCCGAATGAGGAAATGAAATCACATTTGATTTATCATTTGAGCATTTATTATTTGATCTTTTTAAGCATTTGAATTAAAAAAAACATTTGTTAGGAAAAATCATCCATAAAGAAGGGTGTTTTGTAAAGTTTATAAACCGGAAACAGGCATGATGGGGTTTATACATCCTCTATTGTCTAATGTCAATACCTCTAATGTCAATACCTGGAGTAGGATGTTAATACCGACAACCTATGTGTTTAAATCCCACATTAGATTTAGACATGCAGATATCCTACTATCTCTCTCCCTTAGCTCTTGTTTCCTCTCTAATAGTGAGATGTATGTCACAAAAAGGTTAATTACTTAACACAGCTTTCCTCCTTTCTCCTAACAGCTAGACCAACCCACTTTATTGTTCACCTCTGTATAGCGAGTGCTGTGTCATGGTGCGTTCACACGTACAGAGGTTTTATTGCTAGAGTGGATGTATTATTATTTGTAGTAAGCATTTCTGCTGCTGGATGATCTCAAGTTATTAATGGGCCCACAACGTTTGAAAATCTGACCTCAAATGGGATGCATTGCTTGTGTCATAAGCAATTCAGTCCACCCGTTGAGTTGGATCTGATCCCACAGAATGGCTGTTGGTAATGCCTTATCAGACAATAACATCTTACTTAATGTAACAATACTTAATGTAACTTACTTAATGTTTATGCTTAAAAATTTGAAAATAATTTAACATTTACACAAAGTATAGACTAAGTTAGCATTTGATTGCAAATTTGGAAATTTGATTGGAAGTTTGGATTGGAATAACCTACATGACTGTATACATACAATGTATTCACAATATACAAATTATGCTTTTACTGAGATTCAAACTTTAAAAGTGCATTAAAACATGGAAAGCATGAGAAATTTAGTATCTAAATTTATTTACCAAATGAAAAAAAAATTAACTAACAATGCTTTCTGTAACAATTTGAGTGACCAGTCTGCAAAACTGAACACAAAGTATGGCTTAATTTTTCTTGACATGAATCCAGTTGTTTTCATGGTTGCAATGTAACATTTGGCTGCTAATCAATTATTTTGTTTAAGCTTTGTTACTTCACTAGAGTCCTAATAATTAGGTCAAAAAACCTTTATATGTGCATGTACGTTGTATGTTTCGCTGTACCACGCAGAGGCGCTCCACCACTGTCGTTATCACACTAATTGGCACAGCCCTAATTAAAATGCAGTAATGAATGTAATAAGATTACATTTCTAAGCAATTCAAGCCATTTTTAATCAGGCACTGTATATAGCACCCATTAAAAGTTCTTTTAGCCAAAGAAATTTGGACAGAAAGACAGAATGATTTGTTTATGGTACCAGTAAACCATAGAACAGTGATTTTTACATTTTACATTTCCTGTCTTTTCTTACACTCAACAATAGTATATCTCAGGAGATACTGATCAAGTTTGCTCCAATATCTTCACTACTGTTGATTAGGGCTGGGTAAAAAATATCGATATCTCGATATTAATCGATTCTCATTTTTACGGAACGATATCGATTCTTAAATCCCAAGAATCGATTAGTCTAGCCTGTGTTCAGTTAATGGACAGAACATTGAAGGGCACTTCCCATCCAATAAATCGCAATAAGCATTGTGCTTTGGTACTTTTAATATGAAACAAAGTCTCAGATTTCAACTTATTTCCATTGTATTGTAATATTCAAACAATAAATGCCGTTTTGGCGCTGTTTAATGTGAAGTGACCGATCGCTGTAGCGCCTCAGTTCAACAGACGCAGCAGCACGAGGCGCACGTGAACTGTTCATCTCCTCCACATTAATACCAGTTTCAGCACAAAATAAACACGACTTAACATCCGAAGGTAAGTTAAAAGAAAGAGTACAACTTTACAATCTGTATCCTGTCTTATGTAATCGCTCAATCAGTGTTTCATCCGCGCAAAGATGTCAATATAACGGCTTGTAAACAATGTCACGGAACGTCACATTTACCTCAGAAAAACATATTTGGTGACCATAAACTCGCTAGTCAGATAGAAAAATAAACTGTAGGGAGGGGCATTTTGCTAAATATATGCACCATATAACATATTCATTATAAATTTTACTGTTCTTCAATGTTTAATTTATGTTTGAATAAATCCATCAAGTTTTTATGACAGCCACCATTATGTTTATATTTCAAACAAATTAATTGAAGTAGAAATATTATTATGTAATTGTAACTTTATTATTTAAAAAACTTCATTAAGTGTAATTTTAACAAATCAGTTGATTTTAACCTTCAATATTATAGTAATGTAGTACCAACTGACTCTCATGTATATTTTACAGCATTAGTTGAGAGCTTTTTTTCCTTGAGAAAATTTGACATGTACTGTACCTGATATATATCCAAAATAATCGACATTGAATCGAATTGGTAATCGAATCGCGAATCGTGAAATTTGTGTCAAAACCCAGCCCTACTGTTGATAGTGGTTGCATCATATTACTACTAATTGCCATAAAGGTAAATGCATTGCCAGCTATTTGGTTATCACTGTAGTACATTCCTTAGAGCTAGAGAAGCAGAAATAAACCGACTCCAGCTGTTCTCTCTCTTCTCTGCACTTTTTCTCTTTTTAATTCACATTACTCAATTATTTACACATTTCCTGTTCGCAGACATGGACATGGCCATGTTTGTTCTGGGGTTGTTAGCAGTTTTGAAGCATCTCTAACACAGATGGTCATAAAGTGTGAGTGGCTTCTAGAGGAAATCTGATGTCTGTCTATTTCAGTGAGGTGACCTCATACCAGCAGATCTTGCAGTAATCCTGCTGTACCGCAGCCAACTCAGACAACTGTGAACGTGTTGTCATCATTTAGCCAAACAAAACTGTGCCTCATTTTATAATATGAAACTCTGGACATGTTTTTATGTATTCTGACAACATCTAAAGCAGAGCTCTCTGAAACTTAAAAACACTAAAATACTTGTTGGGAAATTGATATTTTTTTTTTTACTAGTTGTAAATACCTAAAATTAACATGGATTGTGTGTGTTTATGATTACAATTAGTGTTGTTTTTGGCGGCCTGTTTTAATTTTAGTTTTAGTCTAGTCTTTGTGTGAAGCTGTCATTTTAGTTTTTATTAGTTTTAGTCACGTTCATACTCTTTTTAGTCTAGTCAAGTTTTAGTCAACTAAAAGTCTGAGCATTTTAGTCTTATTTTAGTCAGAATTATCCATGACTATTTTCATCTAGTTTTAGTCGACGAAAACTGATGACATTTTAGTCTAGTTTTAGTCGACGAAAATTGTGTTTTAGTCTCTTTTTAGAAATGCAATTCTATTTAACACAGTCAATATAGTGTAAGTACCTAGTAGTATAGACGAAACCAACATTTTCTTTTAGCCAAAACCATTTCAAACAAGGTTATCTTATTATATTATTGTTACCTTATAGACTCAAGAATACATCCATTCCAGACACGGAAGACGCTCTGATTTGAATTTACAACATTCATTTTACCAACCAAACACGTTAGAAGTACGCACACATAAATTTAAATAAAGACGAACCCCGGCTGGCCGGCCATCGGTCCCTTTCTCTGTGTCAGACTTAACTTTGTTTGGTTTTCGTCTTCTAAATCAGTGTTTCCCAACCTTTTTTTAGTCGCGGCACCCATAGTTTTTATTTTGTAAACCACATTTAGTCTCGTTTTTATTCGTCAACAATATTGCATTATACATTTAATTATAGTCATCGTCACATGACCAGCATTTATGTTGCGTCTCGTCTCGTTTTCGTCACGTGATAAAGGTTGGTTGACGACGATATTTAGTCATAATTTTCGTTGACGAAAGCAACACTAATTACAATAATATTTTAAAATAATATAACAAATACCAGTTTGCATTATCAAGCTACATAACAGAATGTTTTTACAGCTGTAATAACTGGAAGCCAGAAGCCTTAAGTTACAAATGGCTGTGCTCGCTCTTCTGTTAAAAATAAGGTGGATTAAAGGGGATGGATTTAGTGAAGTAACTTTTCTGAGAGAGATTTAGCATGACAACTTTAAGCACCACCATTACAGCTATTACCACATTTCTTTATTAAATATCTGTTATTTATTAATTTGAAGGCCTTTGCTAAACATCTATCAATTAAAAAAAAAAAAAAACTTTTATTCAGCAAGGATTTATTAAATTGATCAAAGGTGACATGTTTTCCATTAAAATATTAAGCAGCACAACAGTGTGATCTTGATAATAAGAAATATTATATAATTATATTATTTTTGAGCATCAAATCAGCATATTAGAGTCACATGAAACTGAAGACTGGAGTAATGGTTGCTGAAAATATAGCTTTGCAATCAAAGGAATAATATATTCAAATACAAAACGGTTGTAATTTTAATATTTCAAGTTGTAATAGTGTTTCACAATAGTACAAATAAATGCAGTCTTGGTAAGCATAAGAGATTTATTTCAAAAACGCAAAACCCAAACTTTTGAATGGTCATGTGTTGCTGAGAAATGTATCTGATAAGTGTACGATTGACCATATCCATATGCATGACCATAGCCAGCCTAATTTAGACAAACTAGTCATTCAAAGAACCCATGACTGGTGAGTTTTGGAAGTAAATTTGTCCTGAATAATTCTAAGGTTATAACACATTATAACGCTTGATATTGCCACATTAATAATGTAAATAATTCTTGATGTTTTCAAAGAATGTCATTTGTCCTGATTTTGCCCAGTTCTTTAAAACTGAACCTTGGTCTGAGAGTAAACCAGCTTCAAGAACTGGCTCACACATGGTAGCTTTGGTTTGTCTCTGTCCTGCTCTGCTGGGGTCTGTGGTTTTCTAATGGAATGATGAATTGAGGGTTTGATGATCATCTCATCTTTAGCAGTGAATGTGTTACAGGCAGCTTTATGTCCATGTTTTATAATGGCATGTTTTACTAGAACATAAAACAGACTTATACATTTCTGAAGGAGCAGAGGTGTGTGTGTGTGTGTGTGTGTGTGTGTG
>NW_015557066.1:579739-625997 GCF_001515605.1 Sinocyclocheilus anshuiensis
GATTTTCAAACTGAAAAAGAAACAGGTATGTAGCCTGACTAAACACAAATGCATGAGAGAGAGAGGCTTAAACACTGCTACAGCTCAAGAACTACTCGTTTTAAGCTCTAAGCTATTGTTCATTTTGTATAAAATGCTCAGGACAGTTTCAGTCACTAGTTTTGTGATGACAAGATTTGTTTGTTTAAATCCAAACCAAAACGGACCTTCTCACTCTCTCCCTGCACATACCAGGGTTCAGTCCCATGTCACAGGAAAGCTCACAGGTGCTCATCGCTAGCAGCAGACAGGGTTTTTGTTCAGTATTTATCAATAAGCCTTGTGGGAAATGTTGCCCCTCTGAAAGAGGCTTGTCACAACTCCCTTTCTTTGCCAATTATTCTAGCTCTTTGATGGCGATGACAAATCTGTCACGCTTGCAAGTGTACACATTTATTCCTCACTCCCGTCTACTATCTTTGTTTTCTTAAATATCTGATTGTAGAGATACTAGCATGCTGGTTGAAGGTACTTTCCATTCTGTTCTGGCCCAATGGTGAAAATGTGACAAAAGAACAACAAACTGTTATCTTACATTGTATACCGCTGTCTTTATTAAGACTGTCAATCAAAGCCTAAGTCTGCCTAGAATTTTTTTTTTCTTGATTCTTCTGCCAGGTTTTTCCTTATGCACTGCAGTTTCAGAAGGAAGGGCACAGGGCAAATTTGTTGAGAATGTATATGAATGTAATATTACACCCAGGGCTCCAAACCAAAAAATCGAGTGAGCCATTGGCTCCTATAAGAAAAAAACGTAGGCGACAAATAATTTTTTTTGGTGCCACAGAATAAACGTGTTTTACTTATTTTATTATTATTATTATTATTTTTTTTTTTTTACATTTTAACATTTCAATCATACTGTCATGTGTTTGCCTCATCTTTTCTTGACTTTATCAGCATTTTAATCCATCTTGTAGATGACCTGGGAACTAAAGTTCACTTAAAGTGGGAAATAAATGTCTTTTCCAACTTGAAATATACAGTCACAAAGAATTGTTCATGATACAGAATCTGTACCAATATCGTGGACCATAAGCATCACTTGGCCACTGAGTGTACTGTAGTTTGGGCTCCTCCTCAGTGCATCCTGTAAATGTTGTCATACACTCTTAAAAATAAAGGTGCTTCACGATGCCATAGAAGAACCTTTTTGTCTAAATGGTTTCATAAAAAACCTTTAAAATCTGAAGATCCTTTACGTTTCACAAAAGGTTCTTTGTGGCGAAAGAAGGTTCTTCAGATTATAAAAAGTTGAGAAAAAGATGGTTCTTTAAAGAACCTTTGACTGAATGCTTCTTTGGGGAACCAAAAATGGTTATGTGAAGAACCTTTTAAGCACCTTTAATTTTAAGAGTGTATGTCTTTCCCACTTTCAGTCTGTTTTTCTTAATTAGTAAAATGCAATTTTATAGGAGGAGTTGAATCATGTAGACAACAGGTTAAGTAAAAATATTAAAATGCAATAGCGCATAAATATAGCAAAATGCTCCTCTTTATAGTTATTTTTCTAGCTGACTGATGAGCTTATGGACACCGAATGGTTATTCAGAGGTAAATGTATATTACGTTGCAATGTTTACAAGCTTTACATGTTTTCTGCAGTTTGAAACACTGAATGAGCTTTTATATGAGACATTTCAGTAAGTTGTACTATAGGCTCTCTTATAAAATAGCCTACCTTTTGATATTAATTCATGTTCATTATGTACAGAGGCGGACAGTAACTAAGTACATTTACTTGAGTATTGTACTTAAGTACACTTTTTGAGTATCTGTACTTTACTTGAGTATTATTTTTTCTGGGAACTTATGACTTTAACTTCACTATATTTGAAAGACAAATATTGTACTTTTCCTGTTTTGTTGGGTTCATTATTACAGATTTCCTAATATAGTGAATTTAATTTTTCCAAACAAAATTGTTTAACATGAGAATTTATTAGTTCATCTCTCGAGTCTTCGGGTTTGAGTCGTTCATTCATCACGTGACAGCCACATAAGCCCAAACCTGAAGACTTGTCAGATAAGAGGTGAGGTGAGCTAATCATAGACTGAAGACCCAGGTAAACAATGAATTAATCTTTTCTGAGACTCAATCACTGTCCACTGTAAAATGATCCGAACTTCCCATCACTAATAGATGTGTGCACACTGTCAGAACTGTGTGAGATCAATACCATACAGCTTTTGTGGGGGAGGGTAGTGGTGTTAATTTTTTTCCCCCCATAGGTTTTTAACATTCTAAAAGCTCTTTATTCCAAAGATACTACAAGCTAGTCAGTGTATTCAGTAGGTGTAATGTATTGTAAGTTGCTTCAGAAGTATTGCAAGTATTACGTACAACAATAAAACTTTGTGCATTGACATAAAAAAGGAAATTTCCTTTTGGTACTTAAGTACTTTTAAAAGCAAGTACTTCTGTACTTAAGTAAAAATCTGTCTTTACAACTTTTACTTGTAATGGAGTAATATTTGACCAGCAGTATCTGTACTGTCTCTTAAGTAATGGAGTTGAGTTCTTTGTCCGCCTCTGATTATGTATTACAGTAGTAAAGAGAAAGATTAAATGGGTTCACTTGAACTTGAACTTGAACCGCTTGAACTGAGGCGCTAAAACGACCGTGCCTGCCGCATTAAAGAGCGGCAAAAACAAAACTGTATTTATTGTTTGAATTTCGTTATGAATTTTGAATAATAAATAACATTTCGAAAAAGTCATTTCGATCTCTCTCGCGCTGCACAACTGAGCTGCGTTTAGCAGGTGTGCACCAGAGATGAGGACTGTTTGAAACTCTTTTTTCCACTAAAACTTTGATGCGCATCGTCTCAGTTTAATACGTGAACATAACAAAAGATGTGATCTCAAAACAATCAGGAAAAAAGGCATTACATGCAAATTTGTAATTTATAATATGTAAATACATAGGCCTAGTCGCCAGTGGCGACCTCAGCAAAAACTTCACTCGCAATTTAATATTTTTGGCCGTTTTAGTCGCAGTTTGGAGCCCTGACACCCCTGCACATCACTTTGATATCTGAGAAGGTTTTATTGTGTCTGTTGTAGTCATTCAGCCCTGTGATTAGTGGTGCTTGCTGAGGCAAGTATCGCTATAATTATTGCTCATATTTAGGCATTTAACTTTGCCGCATTCCACACCATATCAGCTAAAGACAAGAATGATGCTTCAATTTGTGTGCTAAAAAAGAGATGCGTGTTATTACTTTTCTAAGCAAGAAGTTTTGCGAGTTCACTTGTAAACAATCAAAATGGGTGAAACCTTCATAATTTCATGTTCAGAAAATGTTCATTATTATTAATAGTAGTAGTAGTATTGTTTGTTTATATGCTTGTTTTAGGCTTCCAGGTTTATGGTATATTGTCATGTTTGATATCACTTAGCAACAACTAGAGGAGGAGGCAGCAAAGCCTGTAGAGCCAGAAAAGCCAGTGACGCCACCCCCTGTGGAACACAAACATCGCAGCATCGTCCAGATCATTTATGATGAGAACCGGGTATGAACACATTAATACATCGTGTTTTTCTCTCACACTCAGAAACCTAGCAGATTGTGCTCTTTATAGATCATGTTTAATTGTTGTTAAAGTGTGCTTAGACGATTCACAGTGAGCAAATGCTTTCCTGAGAGTCTTTGAACACCTCTGGGAGAAGATAATCAATGACTGAATGAACTCAGTTTTTTTTTTTATTTATTTATTTATTTTTTTTTTGCATTTTATTGTTGACAGAGTGTGATGTGACCGTCGAAGACAGTGGTCTCCAAACTGGTCCTGCAGAGTTTAGCTCTTACTTGCCTCAACACACCTGCCTGGAAGTTTTTAGTATGCCTAGTAAGACCTTGATTAGCTAGGTGTGTTTAATTAGGGTTGGAGCTAAACTCTGCAGGACGCCGGCCCTCCAGGACCGGTTTGGAGATTATTTTATTTTTGGAGTTTTGTATTTCTGCTTGTCGATTGTTGTCTGATCAGTCAAGAACTGATGCCTCATGAATGTAATTTCACTTTGTTTATTCTTTGCTCACTTTTAAAATTTAAATTGTATCTCTGTGTGTCCGTTGTGTAATCTGGACACTTAAATTTAGCAATTATGTTCATACGCCGTTTTTTTTGTTTGCTTGTTTTGGAAGAAAAGTTTACTGAGCACAGTAACAGATGAGACTTAGAAATAAAGTGGGTGAGAGAGAAAGAAGTACAGATGGAGAAAGTGAGGCAAAACTATAGCACCCATCTGGTCTGGGAGCATCACTGAAGAATCAAGAAGCAGTTGCACACACGGACAACACATATACTTGGTAGATGCTTGCAACTGTTAACAAAAACAGATTGTAACTTTTGAGTGTAAAGAATTGTGGGATTGAGTAATGGAGGCGTTTCCCAGACAGAACACTTCTGCTCAGGAAATGGTGATTTTTTTTATTTTTTTTGTCATGTTTATTTTTACTCCCTTTCACCCTGTTGGAGAAAATGTTTTCCAAACAAGTGATAAATTGTTTGTCGGCTTAAACAATTTGTGTTTCTGCTGTTAAAACATGCACAGGCTCACACTTTCTCTCTCTATCAAAGCTAGAAGTCAACAAATGAGAGCGCAGTTTGTTCGTTTAGTGTGGTGTGTCAGCAGGCAGACTATCTAACCACAAGGAAATACATCCGTCTTTTTTTTTACCAACATTCTCACTCTGTTGTGTCACAGAAAAAGGCAGAAGAAGCCCATAAGATACTGGAAGGGTTGGGGCCTAAAGTGGAGCTGGTGAGTACTGTGGGAAATTGTTTTCTGATGCAATAGATTGTATGAGTTTGTTCATCTAGCTAATCTGCAGCCATTTCCTCTGTCTCTCCACAGCCTCTGTACAACCAGCCCTCTGATACTAAAGTCTACCATGACAACATTAAGACGTGAGTGTCCGCTCTCTGTAAGCTTAACAGTAAATAATTCTAATAGTGACTTTGACAGGAAAAGTCAGAAGTGTGGGAAATGAACTGCACAGGCTAGATGATTAGTTCAGAATTTGGTCTGTGTTGACTAGATGTTGATCACGTGACATCAGTGACTTCTTTGTTTTTTTTCTAGGGAATATTGGTTATTAGCCAATATTAGAAGTGCTTTTTTTCTCCACATTTGTCATCATATGTCATTTAATTTAATCTCTAAAAACAGTACTAATTTAATTATACTTTTAATTTATTTAGACAAAATAACAAACATAAACTATTTATTGCCTTATCAGTATCAGCCAGAATTTTAATATCTTGTATACCCACATTTTCTGGGTCCCATTTAGGGCTTTCACAATATCATATTTTCACTATATGATTTTTGTGTGAAATAAATTCGCAATAAAGGTATTATAACAAAATCTATAGAAATGTCAATTAAATAAATTAAATTAAATAATGCTATCGGTAGTAGCCACACACTGCATTGTGGGTTGTCTTTTTTTTATTATTTTTTTTATGACACGTGGCAAACAGCATTAAGGTACAAGACTGTCACCTTTTATGTTTAATGCGTCAACCAGAATTATTTCTGATGTTATCATGTGTAATACTGTATTAAAACAATATGAAAATTTCATTATTTTAAATATAACCGTTATTGTCAATAATACCAGTTTATTGCAACAGCCCTAGTCCCAATATATTTGCGCGTCACTGTTTTTCTATAGTAAAATGTAACTGGCAAATAGATTTGCCATTATGTGGGGGGAAAAGTGAAACTGCCCTTTGCAAAGCATTATACAAGTTAAACACAGTGGAGACTCTGAAGATGGTCTGTGTTCCCTTGGAGTTTGAAAACAAGGCTGATGCAAACTATAAGTGAGAAGTGAACGGGACATGACTGTTTTTATCAGAAAGCAGCACGAACCTTGAAGTGCATATATGTAAGCTTTCATTTCTCACCCACAACATCTTGGCTGTCAGATACTTTCAAGCAGCCAACAGACAGGTGATGTGGCATGATGTGTGCTGAGTAATTTACACGAGGCAAACAACGACTTGCCAACTAATCCACTTGTTGATTAGGAAACATGAGTAGTCATGCAAGCCTTGCATGATGTGGGTACAATAATGGTCTCTCCTGATTTCACAGCAGCAGACAGACAAAGGCAAGTGTCTGACTGATACTTCTGTGTGTGTGTGTGTGTGTGTGTGTGTGTGTGTGTGTGTGTGTGTGGTTATCACTGATGGAAAGGTGTGTGTGGTTATCACTGATGGAAAGTCTGTCTGTGTAGGTGGCTAAAAGTAAAACTGCTGTGTGTATGTAGACAGCTCAAGGTCGGTCAGTCTGTGTGTTGCGTCCGGTCGACTCAGACAGTCTTTCATGTAGAGGAGGGGGTGTGTATGTGAGGAGGAAAATCCTCAATTATCATAAATCAGCAGAAAACAGTACAATCACAGACTACCATTTAAAATTTTTGCTCAGTAAGATTTGTTTTTTAAACAAATGAATATTATTCAGCAAGGATGCATTAAATTGATCAAAAGTGACTAAAGACATTTATAATCTTACATAGTGTTGGTCGATATGGTCATTTTTCATATCGTCATATCAGCAGCCTGTGAGATCGCCGATACACGATATTACCATGCATGGGTTGGTGGGGCAAGAGAGAGACACTCTGCACTTTTCATAGATTATTTCATAACTATTTGGTGTTTTAAACCACGCGAGCGTGAGACAGAAAGAATGGAAGTGCCAATAATCAAAATAATATACGTTCATAGCATACTGATAAACTAGCATGTTAAATATAAAAATATTTAAAACAGCTAGTTCATATATATTCGGATACAACAGTCATACATCGCTATAAGGACTTTGCGTACTGTGACAAGTTTGCTGCATCTGCGCACTGAAATTATCAGTCTAAAAGGTCTGCAAAATCAGTCAATGGTGAAAATCAAAAGTAGATTTATTTTAAAGACCAACAGTTTAACACTAAATATTGGACAAAAACGAACATGTAAAATATAAAGTATTTAAAACAGGTAAGTTCATATATTTGGAGTAAAGTTAAATTAAACGGATCTGCATGTTTTTATAATAATGATGATGAAGAATAAGCATCAATATTTTTGTTAATGTGCTGTAAAGAAAACGAAATGCTGATGACGATGCAGTTTTCGGCATGTTCATTCATACAGATGTTTGGAAAAGATGTCTCTTTTAGCACTCTAGACATAATTTGTAAATATAGGTTTATCACCTTACAGTTCAATTTTGATGTGGGCTTAGTTTTATAGTCTGTTTTTAAAACATTTCCAATGAGGACGAGAAGTGTGTTTCCAAATTCGGAAATTTGATGATAATAGCCAAATAATAATAGGCCGCCTAATAATAATAATAATAATTTATAGGGCTGGATTTTAACACAAATTTCACAATTCGATTTGATTATCCTTCCCAAGCTTGTGATTCGATTTTGATTCAATAACGATTATTTTGTGTGTATATATATATATATATATATATATGTATATATATCAGGTACAGGACATGGCAAATTTTCTCAAGGAAAAAAAAATCTGAAATAATGCTGTAAAATATACCTGAGAGTCAATAATATGGCAAATTTTATTGAAATTTGCTGATTTGTATACAAACACTTTAAATTACATAATTATATTTCTACTCCAATTCTTTTTTTTTTTAAATATAAACATTTAAATGGTGGTTGTCACAAAAACTTGAACAATTTATTCAAACATAAATTAAATATTGAAGAACAGTAAAAAAAAAAATTATAATGAATATGTTATATGGTGCATATTTAGCAAAATGCTCCTCTCTAGAGTTCATTTTTGTAGCTGAGTAATGAGTTTATGGTCACCAAATCTGTTTTTCTGTGGTAAATGTGACGTTACGTGACGTATTGTTTACAAGCTATTGTCGTCTTTCCGCATTTGAAACACTGATTGAGCGACAGGATATGGGTTTCGGTAAGTTGTACTCTTTCTTTTAACAAACCTTCGGATGTTCATTAATGTTTATTTCATGCTGTAACTGCTATTAAAGCAGAGGAGATGATCAGTTCAGCTTTGCGATGGCGCTTCTAACTGAGGCACAACAGTGATCTGTCACTCCACATTAAACGGTGGCAAAATGGCATTTAATATTTGAATATTGTAATAAAATGGACAGAATTTGAAATCTGAGACTTTGTTTCATATCAAAAGTAACAATCACAAAGCTTTTTGCAATTTATTGGATGGGAGGCACGCTACAATTCTTGGGATTTATGAATCGATATAGTTTCAGAATCGAGAATATAAGATATTTTTTGCCCAGCCCTAATAATTTAATACATTAATAGGAGAATGAACCTAATATCGTCTTGACTATCGACAAAGACATCTGCTATCGTCGATATCTCTGACTATCCTCGATACACGATTCTATCGTCTATCGGCACAACCCTAATCTTGCAAAAGTTTTTTTTATTAATAAATGTTTCATGAGCAGCAAATCAGCATATTAGAGTGATTTCTGAAGGATCATGTGACACTGAAGACTGAAGTAATGGCTGCTGAAAAATCAGCTTTGCCATCACATCAATAAATTACATTTCAAAATATGTTAAAATAAAGATGTTATTTTAAATTGTAATATTTAACAACTTTTGTGTTTTTTTTTTTGTATATTTGAATCAAATAAATGCAGCCTTGGCAATAAGAGACTTCTTTCAGAAACATTTTTTTTTTAATTACCGACCCCAAACTTTTAAACGGTAGATTTAAAAAAATAAATAAATAAAGGCTGAAATAAACTGTGTTGGGCACAGCTTACTTCAGTGATCCACCAAATGCATGAAGGAATAAAGATGTTAATGGCATTAAATTACTTTGAATGTTATAATATGATATCAAACCTGGAGTAAGAGTCATTAATATTCATTCATTTATCAGGTGCTTTTATCCAAAGCAACAAAAGCAAGTCATTCTAGGAAGACAGTAACAGGAGAAGTGCTGCAGGAATTACACAGAGAGATGCAAAAGTATAAGTCGGAGATGTCGGAGATATAGAGTTGGAGATGAGACAAAAGAAAAAGGGTAGGGAGTGTTTTTAAAGAGTAAGAAAGTAAACACACTAACAGTTTTGAGTCAAGAGCTCCTGGAAGAATTGTATCTTGAGGCATTTTTGAAAGTAGAGACTAGAAAGAGATTCAGCTCTTCTGATGGAGTTGGCAGCACTCATAAAGAGAGGCCGTGATTCACCATGCTTGTCTGTGGGCAGGTTGTATATCAGCAGAGAGATCTTGTTCAGTGTGCAGTGTTTGCTCCTTTTATGAGAGGGAATGTAAACACACTGGTTTTTATTGCTGCAGGAATCATATGATGAGGAAGAAGCTGATTCTGTTTTTCAAGAGGAGGAACCATGCACGCAAACAGCGGGTAAGTGTCTCTCTCTCTCTCTTGTGCTGTGTCAGTGAATGCATGTGTTTGAGTGCATGTTGAGTAAGTGCTCCTCCATCAGGTGTGGTGACTGAAGTTACAGAGAAACTAGAATATTTGTGGAAAAATCAAGAATGATGTAAGCACATAAATTTGCAGGTGCAAGTTTGGCTTTTGTTTACGCATAGAAATACATCTGCTTGTGTGCACTTTATGATCACGTTTAGTTTGTTAGTTAAAGGGGTCCTATTATGCTTTTTCACTTTTTTAATTTTAGTCAGTGTGTAGTGTGTATGTTTGGGCATAAAAAAGATCTAGAAAGTTACAAATCTCAAAGTCCACTCCAAAGGGAGATATTTCGTTTTTTAAAAATCCCTTTTCAAGAACTACAGCGAAACGGCTCGTTTGGACTACAGTGTTTGTTTTCCGGGCTTTGTGATATCACAAAGCGGCTCATTGGAATATCATTACAAATAATTCCCGCCTACAGAAATTCGAATGGTTGGGGGGAGGGGAGGGGCGAGGTTGTAGTTAGAACGCTTGGTTGAGTGAGTGCATCAGACGAGACGACGAAGAAGAATTGCTGCTGCAGAGTTAGTGCATCAGAGAAAACGAAGAAGAAGAGCTGCTGTGCTGTAGCTTCAAATTTTCGGCATGTCTAGAACAATTCTTACAAGTACAACACGACGTAGTTGGGCGCCGCGGACAGACGCCGAACGGTGCCACCGGTGTGCCTACACTCATAGAAAATAATGTATTTGAATTTTAAAGACGTGGCGCGACACAACGCTGCGCGACCGCCTGAAACGCTGTTTTTTCACCTCTGTTCCCAATCGTGAGGGAATCGTGAACATGGAATTTACAGTATAACACGGATGTCGCGTAAAACACGCAATCTGATGGATAGATAAATCAAAAGTATATATAATATGTGTCTGTGAATATTAAAACGCAAAGAAACTGCTATATAAATAATCTGCTTGTTTCTGCGTGTCTCTGAGTAGCTCCGTTTTATGTACTACATACTGAAGTACGCACAACGCTAAAAGTGTTTTCAGCATCTGCTTAAACATGAACATCAGCAGAGCTGCTCTGAGAGAAAACTTCAGTAAACATTTCCTAGTTTTATTTGAGAAAAAACATTGTCAAATACACTCTGAAACTCAAAGGTCCACCACAACCCGTCAAAATAAAAATTCGATTTAACTTGATATTATGACAAAAATATATTAGCATTGTACAATGGAATGTACTTTAAAGTTATAATAACAACAACAATAATAATATTCTTTATAATAAGAGAATTATTTTAAATATTGGCTTTAAGAAATATCGTGTTTGTTAGCTCTTTGCCAAAAATAAAAGTTGTTAAAGTTTCATTTGATAACATTTTACAATCCGTTAAAATGTTAAGGTTTTATGCATTAATTTGATTACCTTGGTTTTTGACAATATATTTGTATTAAACCACAAAACACAGAAAAAAAGAGGAAAAAAATCTTATGATTATGATATGATTTCATAGGTCACTGTTATTATTAAAATTTTTATAAATTATTAATAATAAATGGTGGTAAAGGTTAATGAATTCAATTGATTCATTGATTGTTTTTGGTTATTAAAATGTGAATAAACCATTAAAGGTGACATATCATGAAAATCTGACTTTTCCAGGTTTTAAGTGCTATAATCAGGTCCCCGGTCCATCTACCAACCAAGGAAACGTGAAAAAGATTAACTCGGTAACTTTGTTTTGGTAAGCCTTTTTCTGCAAGCGTCTGAGAAAACGAGCGCATCTGATTTCGCTCCCTTGGTGACGTTGCAAAGGGATCTCTTTATAATATTACCGCCCCTTAATCTGTCAGTTTCCACCCACGGCACCATCATTGTGTTTTCGGCAAGCGACAACGGTGTACCAGCTCTAATGCCATGGCGAAAGTTTGAGCAAAACATACTAACTGTTCTGCCTTTGTCTGCACAGACGAGCACAGAACACTATTTAGATCTAAAATAAACATGCGATTTATTTCCCAGCAGTTTACCTTCACAGACATAACCGACTGTTTTTGTAACTCATGTGCGTTTTCAACGTAAACTTGTGTGTGAATGAGAACTTAGTTTAGTACTCACATGCTGTGTGGTGGCCGCTTTCTGTCCGTGTGCTTCGGATGTGTGCTCTCAGAAAACCGTATATCAGAAGTTTAAACTCGTATGGTTTAAAACGCATGATTTCAGCGCGATAAACATGATAATCAGAACCATAACAGATGTTTTTAGCAGGTCCGAGCTGTAAAGGCGCAGCTCTATTCTGGAAAAGGGGGCGGGGAGCAGCTGCTCATTTGCATTTAAAGAGACCGGCCCGAAAAACAGCGTGTTTGTCTGTGGAGTATTTTGAGCTGAAACTTCACAGACAAATTCTGGGGACACCAGAGATTTATATTACATATTGTAAAAAGGGGCATAATATGTCTCCTTTAAAACAAAATACAAAAAATTAAAACGCACAGAATTTGAATAAAAATAAAACATTTTATAGGGCTCTTGTTAATAACTTTAATACCTAAAAAATGTCACTCTGTTTGCCCCATCTAAATTATATTCTGCATCCTTGTGGTCTGCTACACACTTTAATAAAGCATTTGTTCACTCAAAAAACGTGTTCTTATTCTTTTAAGGGTCATTGTTACTGATAAGAATTGTTTAATATTTGCCTTGAAACCGTGATGTTTTCTGAGACTGTTATCATACCGTAAAAATCTCATACCGTTACAAACCTTAACTACATTTGGACACAGTAAAGAAACAAGATTGAAACACTTAAACAAGATATTTTGTCATTAACATGGTTTCTTTTTGTGTGGCGTCATGCTAGGTAGACATTCTGCTACACATAACTGTATATGAAATATTACATGTCTTCTGAATGGCTGTGATTGTGTCCTGTCACAATTTCATCTTTTTGTGGACTGAAAAAAAAAAAGTATTGTCTACACTGTGTTGAGTTATTTAGGGACCTCTTATAGATCACCCATGGTTTTGAAGATTAGCCAATTCCCTCTGTGTGTCTTTCTACCTGTTCTCTCTTTCTTTGTGTTTTGTGGTTCAGGAATGTTGAATGGTGATGTTTTCTTTAACTCTGTTCTAAAAAATAATCTGCTCTAGCTGCAAGGAAGCATTATGATTGCTGTTTTTTTTAACAGGTTTGGTCTCAGGGAGGTATAGTTCAGTGCAATCGCTTGTTAGTAGACTGGGTCGGTCAAACCTGCTGGACTAAGAACAGTCAGAGTGATGACATGGCCAAAAGCCAAGAGGAAGGTTAACTGTTCAGAGAGAGGAAAAACAAGCCGTTTTTTGTTCTGTGTGAACCATAGTTCAGACACAAGCGCACTTGTCTCTCTGTGCAGGTCTTGATCGAGACTCCACTTGTTGAACCTCTTTGTTCTCGCTCCCTCTCTCTCCCTGTTTCTGGCTCACTGTATCTTCCTCTGTCTCTTTCTGTCTGTCCTGAAAATTCTGAAAATGTTGTCATTTACTCAAGTTGTATCAAACCAGTATGAGTTTCTTTCTACAGTCAATGTAGCCATTGACTTCCATAGTATTTTCTTCCATACTAAAATTGACTATTTTTCTAAGAAGTAACAAACAGATTAACTGAAAATGTAGGACATCATTTAAATAGTTATTCTTGTCCCAGCAGTAAAATTTATGTTTTAGTCAGTATTATTTATGGTTATTTTTTGCTTTTGGATTGATTTACCAACATTAAGTGAATATAATTTTTGTTAGTTTATTTGGATATT
The DNA here is from genome assembly GCF_001515605.1 of Sinocyclocheilus anshuiensis. Taxonomy (NCBI): domain Eukaryota; kingdom Metazoa; phylum Chordata; class Actinopteri; order Cypriniformes; family Cyprinidae; genus Sinocyclocheilus; species Sinocyclocheilus anshuiensis. The sequence continues at coordinate 592,991 of NW_015557066.1, forward strand.
TCCTCAGAATCACTGTCAAATGCCAATTTTGTTTTATTTTGCTAAACTGTTTTCCGTTGATTCCTCAGGAACAGAAAATTTGCCAGCGGTATGATGAGCTGATGATGGAGTGGGAGAAAAAGTTTGAGCGAATGGAAAACAACCCACGCCGTAAAGCCAAGGAGAGCCGCACACGTGAATACTATGAGAGGCAGTTTCCTGAGATCCGCAAACAGCGTGAGCAACAGGAACGATTCCAGAGGTCAGTCAGGCCCCCCAGTTTCCATGATGACCCAATGAACGCTCTGTCATACACACACATTTAAAAGTATTGCTTTTCCCTGACGTAGTTGTGATGTAACATCTTGTGTAAACACTTGAGGCGCTGTGTTCTGTCCTGACTCAGCAGTTGGCCAATCAGCATTGAGGAGTCCGTGGGTGCTAGGGTCAAAGGTCAATATGTGATAGTTCCTGGTACAGAGGTTGCAGGGCTCCCTGAATTACAGGCAACTCTTTCTGGAACACCACTAAAGCAGAACAGAAGAACATTCACAAACCTCTGACCTTGATTCACCAGAAACACAGACGCTGTTGTTTTTGCTGATATAACAAAATCTTATCACGCAAAGCAACCAGTTTATAGATATTCCAGTGTATTTTTGCATAAGACTTTGCCAGTATTGCTTTCTGCCTTTGACTTCTTTACCTAAACGTAAGTAAAGATGAAAATTAAAGAACTGTCTCTGAATTTAACATTTCTTTACTACACTTCATTTGACTAAAAAATCAATAATGTAGTAATGTCATGCAGTTCAGTGAATATGCCAAGAACTGCTCTGACTGATTGAGTAAGACTAAAAACTAATCAGTTCAAGACTGGGGAATCTTCGCTGTATACCTTAAATATACATCAATTCTTATTAAATCCGCTAGGGCTGTCACGATTCCTCAAATAAATTATAGTACTCGGGGAAAAAAAATCCTTGATTGCATTTTGCCCGTGTTGATTAACCGGCAAAATATCGGAAGTGGCGCATTCCATGGATGAGAATCTATGAAAAAGCGTTATTATACCGTTTTATTAGGCTGCATGAAATATTAAAATAGGGCTGTGCAAATAATCGAATGCGATTTTCATTAGCATCTCGTCAGTAAAGCCGGTTCTGTGATTAGTAGTGAATCTCCAGCACGTGCTTTCAGATGGAGCGGCATTTAATACACAGAGCCGTAGTTCACTGACAAGCTACGCAATATCGCGTTCATAATTGGCAATGAATCGCCTGTGATTATGAACGTCTCAAACTCCATCTTTGCATATGCCGTGACCATGGTATACAACTTTATAGGGCCAATTTCCAGGGCCTCTGTAACACACAGTTTGACCTACAGTCACCAAAATTCATACACGTATAGATGTCGTCAGCCCGAACAACTTTCGCATTGCATGTCATTAGCTCTGCCCAACAGGAAGTCAGCTATTCTGGTTTTTGTGAAAACGAATGCGCTGAACTATTTAATACTTCTCCTAGGCTTTTCATCTGATTGCCACCAAACTTGGTCAACATGATCTCAAAAAATTGCGAAGGGATTTTTTTGATATCTCAAAAGGTTTGGCCATGGCAAAGCGATGAATTTATGGTGAAGAAAGGAAACAGAAAGTGTGTTATAACTTGCACATACATTTGTCTGATTTTGATGAAACTTCAGCAGTGTGTTTGTTGTATGATACCGATCATGTAGATGTGACTATTAGGAGTCAAAGTTATAGTGCCACCAACTGGCAGCAGGAAGTTTGTCCCTTTTAAAATGCTTTTAAATCAGCCTCTTATTTTTACTTGATTTGCTTTAAACTTCATCTTGTTAATGTCAAAGCATGGCATAATGTAAAACTGTGAAGAAATTCTGTATATCTTAAATACTGTTGTCATGGCAACATATCAACCTTTAATGTTCTTTTCACGTGTTTTTAAGGCATTTAACATGCTTAGAATTTCATGAAACTCGACACACACATCAGTATTAATGATAGTTAGACACTGGCAAAAGCTCATTAATGGGTGTGGAGGAGGGGCTCTATAGCGCCACCTTTCAACAAAAGGGGGGGAGGGGTTCATGTTAGCTACAGTCACCAAAATCAGTACTGCTACAGTTCTCATCAAGCCGGACAACTTTCTAATTTACAGTCATTAGCAATGACCAACAGGAAGTCAGCTATTTTAGTTTGATTGTGGATTTTTGGAAAAATCAGGCTGTGATTTAATGCATACTTCTCCTAGGAGAATAATCCAATTCACACCAAACTTTGTCAACATGATGCCAAGATACTGAAGATGCAAAATTGCAAACAGATTTTGGATATCATGAACGGTATTGCCATGGTGATTTATTAAAATAACAGTAAAAAAGGAAACAGTATTTTCTTTAAAGTGCATTATCTAAACTCTTCAAAACTTTTTACGCATGGAGAACAAGTCATTCTGAGAAAACATGTTTAGATTCATAAATTTATAATGCTCAGCAGCCAACAAAAACTAAAACTATCAGACATTTCAGCTGACAGATGAAGGCTGTAATACTAAGGTTGTCTGCTAGATGGGGTCATAGGATAAGAAATCTTGTAAAGGGGTCATATGATGTGATTTAAATTTTTCCTTTCTCTTTGGAGTGTTACAAGCTCTTGGTGCATAAAGAAGATCTGTAAAGTTGCAAACACTAAAGTCTCAAAACCAAAGAGATATTCTTTATAAAAGTTAAGAGTTAACCACGCCTACCTAAAACGGCTCGTTCTAACACGCCCCCACATACCTACGTCACGATCTGGGAAGATTAAAATAATGTTCTTTTTAGCAGCATCATATGACCCCTTTAAGCCTGATCCTGTACTACAGTTTCCATTCATTAGAATGACAAACCAACAAATACAGTAAGTTAATGTGTACTGTACTGGTAATATAGTTATATATAATTATTTCACAAATGCTTATAGATTGAACATTTTTAAAAATGCTTATAGATCATTAAAAGTTTTGATAACACTTTACAATAAGGTCTCTTTTGTAAACATTAGTTAATGCTTTGACTAACATGAACTACCAATGAACAATATCTTTTTACAGCAATTCTTAATCTTTGTTAATTTTAGTTAATAAAAATGTTCATGTTTTTATTAGTTCACAATGCATTAACTAATGTTAACAGATACAGCTATACATTTTAATTAATAATGTGTTAAATTTTGAACTTAATATTAACTAAGATTAATAAATGCTATATAAATAGTTTATTTTAACTGATATAGTTAATGTCAACAACTGAAATGTATTGTAAAGTTTTACCAAAGTTTTATGTATTGTTCTGTGTGTGTTTGTATTTTTCACACTCTTGATGTTATAGTGTAACCCTTTCATTGCTGTAACCCTTTAGACCAGACTGCCAGAGGGTTACTGTAAATGCATGTGCCCGCTGTGCACTGTTTTCCTGAAGCCACTGGGGTGGCAGTTGCGCCAGTTGCTTGGGCCCATCATCACTGCTTGCAGCTATATTATTGTTTTATTACATTATGTATTTTAACTGTTTTGTTCAATAAAACCATATGATTATTTGCTTTTGATATTTTATTTGAACCAATTATTATTGCCTCATTGCTATTCTATATGTTTTTTAAGTCATTTTAAAGTCTATTGTTCGCTTAGGTCTATTTGTATTACCACAAAAATTATCCGTTTACTCGATTAATCATCAGAATAATCGATCAATTACTCAATTACCAAAATTATTGTTGGTGACAGCCCTAAAATCCACAAACATTTTTCAGTCAAGAGCAGTGAGTGGTTTTTCGTTTTCTTTTATTGTTTGATTAACATTAAGGACACAGCCAGCAGCAGGTATATTAGGCTGGTGTCACTGTAAGACCGAATGCATGGATTTAATATACTGATACACATCTGATTTTCTGTAAATGTTCACTTAAGGCATAATTGACTGGTATTCTTCAAAAAAATGGATGTTTGAAAGCCATTAGCAGAAGTCCATTTGAAGTCAATAAATCATTTGATTATAGTAATTGTTTAAAAAAACTGATCAGGTTTTGAAAAATGATTTTACTCAACCCTCTGCATGACCATCGCAGACCTTCTTGTTAAGTTCTGGCAATTTGTGATTTTCCCTAAATTCGTTTTTCTTGTTCCCCTCCTAAAGGTTACAGGACTTAGATCTGTAGTTCTGTTCATTCAGATAAAACCATCCAACTTCAGTGAGCTCTGTTTTTTTTCTGTCTTGATTGTTTAGACAAGCCAGAGTATTTAGCTATTGTTGCTGGAAGAGTCTTTAAACCATAGAACTTCAGAGCTTTAGAGCTCATGAATAGACCCAGAGGAATCTTGCCAATAGCTGTAACTACTGCTTCAAAGGCTTTTTGTGGGAGACGAAACAGGGTGGGACTCTGGTCTGGTAGCTTGCTTGGGAAAGTTCTGTTACATGGTAAGTAGACAACAAGGCCAGGAACAGAGAAGCTCTTTCTCTAACCATGCTTCATCCTTCCTGTCTTTAGGGTGGGCCAGAGGGGGACAGGCCTGTCTGCCACCATCGCAAGAAGTGAACACGAGATATCCGAGATCATTGACGGCCTCTCAGAGCAGGAGGTAAACCACTGGTTAATATATCTGAAATCTGACCCATTCAGAAAAAGCTTTACCCCAAGTACAGAAAGTGTATTAGCTAGAGTTTTAGAGCTTCTGGAGGGTAGCAGTTAAACATACGCCCTGGGTTTCTCCCATACATCAGACTTTATTATTTCCCGTGAGCCATTACAGTCATGTTATTATCACATTGCCAGATTATGCAGCATTAAATCTTGCGTTCTTTGCAGCCACCCACTTAAAGGGGTCATGAACTCCATTTTTTAATGATTTCATAATGTTCTCTGAGGTTCACTTATGTTAATGTGATTTTACATAAAAAACAATTTAGAAGTAATAGGCTATTTTCTGTCCTGTTTTTGAGACTCTCTGCAGAACGGACTGTTTCTGTAGATGGAACTCATTCAAGACTCACAAGTAAACGGCCACTGCTATGATTGGCTAACAGTTTCACTGATTAAAATAACAGATGGACGCTGCTGTGACGTACTCTGAACACAACATGGGTCATTTGGGTCATCATTGTTTACTTTCAGTCTCTCTGAAAAGCCTGCATCATATTGTCTTGTTTAAAATAAATCCATAGTAAAGCAAACAAACAGTGTTTCATTGACATGATCTGGAGCTCTTTGCTAATTTTACCTTGTATTTACACTGGATACGAGCGGTGCAACGCAACTATAGACAACAGAGCCCATTTTAATCTACGATTTTGTCTACGCTGGATGCGGCACGGATTGACACAACAAATCCCCGACAGTAAACTGCTGTCCCGCTCTATTTCAGACATACAAGCATTCGCGCCGGTTCTGAGCTGAAAGAGAAATTGATTCGCGACATGACGCAACAGCGCTCACGTCTGATCTAGATATGTTAGCATCACAAGGAAGGCAATTCAAAGACTATTTTTCACAAATTACACTACACAGTGTCTTTTAATCTAGTAATGTCATCTGAATGGTTCTGTTGGAGTAATCCTGTGTTTGCGTCTTTGTAGTATTTCCTCCTACTACTACAAGCGTGTATCAGTGGGCGTGGCTAAAGAGTGATGTAGAAGCAGGCGTTGATCTTCTCCTGCGGAAGCGGTGCTTAGCCACACTATTGCGTCATAAAGTGGCATATTCCAAAACGAGTCATTTTCTGAGCTTGGTTTCAATAAAAGCTGTTTTTAAACTAGTGAGAAAGTTTTGAGATTTGAAACTTACAGGATGTTTTTGTAGTACATTGACCTGTTATATGTCAAAAGATCAAGGGAGATTTGATTTCTCAGTTCATGACCCCTTTAAGAACCACCCACTTAGACAGGACAGAGGGAATGAGGGGAAAGAGACCAACCACAGTTTATTTTGTTTTATGTATTGATTAAGGGCAGGCTTACCTGAAAGAGACACTTTAAAAAAAAAACACTCATTCAAACATTTCGCTCATTCAAACATTCAAACAAAAATTAGCAGTAATGCATGTAGATTTGTGATTATAATTGATATTAGTCTAAAAATAAGTACTGACTATTTTACAGACAATAAATCAAAACAGCGTATACAGTTCTGATCGAGGATATTTAGTTTACTATCATTACTGCATTTTCCTATTTTCTAGCTTGCTTCCTAACCTAGCAATTCTAATTTACAAATATTGTTGGCTATTTGACAAATTGCTTTTGCTCCCCTTTTGTAAGTCACTTTACATAAAAGCGCCTGCTAAATGCATAAATGTAAATGTAAAACTATCAAAGATTTTATGCCATTTACTTGGCAAATCCTGTGAATAAGTGCAATTTTGTTTCCTGGGGGATTGGTAAAAACTGTTAATCTAAAATTAATTTAGAATCCGGAAGTTGTGTTGCAGTCGGGTAATCTGATTGGACCTTGTGATTATTCGCAAGTCGCAAGTTTTGTGTGCAGCATGCATCAGAAGTAAATGGACTGTGGGCGGCCTGTGGGTGTGCCGTCGGAGGCTGAGACTAGAGTAATGTAAACAAGCACTGCAGAACCATCCTGGACACCTTTTTGTCTCTCTCAGAACAATGAGAAACAGATGAGGCAGTTGTCTGTCATTCCTTCCATGATGTACGATACATTTTTTTTTTTTCTTCACTTACGCACTTTTCTCTCACTCTAAGCATAGATTTGACAATAAGCTCTGTTGCACATTTTGACAAATATAGTGTGATCCAGAAAATTTGTGCATACTATACATATATACTGCAGGAATAGTAAGAGTTGTGTGGTAGTATGCTATTTTGAATATAGCAGCACAACTGCATTCAACATAGATAATAATAAGAAATGTTTCTTGAGCACAAAATTAGACTGAAGTAATGGCTGCTGAAAATTCAACGTTGCCATCATAAGAATAATAAAGCTTTAAAATATATTAAAAGAAAAAAAACAGTTCTTTAAAATTCTAATATTTCACAGTTTTACTGTTTTTACTGTATTTTTGATATAATAAATGCAGCCTTAGTGTGAGCACAAGACTTCTTTAAAAAGCGTTTAAGTCTCTTATGACCGCAAACTTTTGATCAGTATTGTATTAAGTATGCACTAAATAACGTGACAATACTGAATGCAGATGTTTGTCAATATTAGCGGTTACAAACAATCATTTGTAACTTACATGTGTTGAGTATTGCAGATTTGATGCTCACTTCACAACAGGTGTGTTCCGATCAGTGAATGACATAAAAGAACCGCAAGAACGATTAGAGAGAAGATGGCTCCATAAGCTTTCTATTCACTCTTGTGGTACCTTGATGTCATACACCGATCTGTCTGTGCAGCACTGCTTCAAGTCAAACACACCTATTGGCATTCACTGCAAGGCAGCATTTTGAGTAGGGCTGCATGATACATCGTTTCAGCATCGATATCGCGATGTGCGCATCCGCGATAGTCACATCGTAGGATGTGCGATGTTTAGTATATGCTACTGATCGTTATATTTATACTGATTGTTTTCTTTGCTCACACACAGACACTGTGTCTACACCGGATGCGACAGCTGTACAGAGATACCCATTTGAAATACATTTAGGAGCAGAGCTACTGCACGCGATTTTCAGTGCTGGAAATCCACCTGTCCTTTGTTGAAACTTCCGCGTCGTCGTGGAGAGCGCAGGTCACGGTTGCTTAGCAATGGCAGACGCCATGAAAGCACAAGCTCCCGAGCGCTTTGGAAAGAAGGAGAAAGCGATGCGACTGGCGTTTTCCCACGTGTTTTTAGGCGCGACATGTGAACGGCCCCAAAGTCTGTCTACACTGGACGCGACCGTTGTATATAATTTGAACTTTGTGTCAGTACGTCATAAAGAGAATGCGGCATCAGTTTACTGTCAGGGATTTGTCATGCCTCGCTGCATCCAGTGTAGACAGCATAATGATTATAATGGGTTCATTGTATTTTGTCGCGTCACGCCGCACCGCTCGCGTCTGGTGTAGACACGGTGAGAGCCACGCAGATGCACGTGAACACTGAATACTGTTCACTTCTGCGTCTATTTGTGCCTGAAATACTGTGCTCTCCAAGTATCCTTGTAATCGCAGTTTCTTATGACTTAGGTGAAGGGAAACAATTGAGAAAGAAAATGGATGTGTAACAGTATATTGGTTTATAGCGGTTTAATGTTCCTGAGGCTTTCTGTGTTATGAATGTTAATCAAACATCAAAACAAAGAAAAATCACATTTGTAGCTTTAACAGATTTATTAGATTTAATTTATACAGTGAAGACTATGCAGTGTTATTTTACATTTGATTAAAGCACTGTTTATTTCATTTGTATCTTTGTTCTGTTATGTTTATCTATGCTTGTAATTTGTTTATTTCCTATGCTGATTTACTCGCCTACAAAATCACCCCAATCATAATTCTTTTCCCCAAATAAACTATTCAAGTAATGTGGTGATTTTTTTTTTTTTTCATATCGCGCAATATATATTGCAAAAAAAATAAAATATCGCAATGTGAGTTGTGAGTTTTATCGTGCAGCCCCAATTTTGAGTAGTTTGCTTTTTCCTCCCGGAAGTTTTCATGAGAAAAGAGAAAATATAATGCAAAATTGCAAGCTGTTGTGTGGGTGGGGAATTGTTGAATTTGAATTTGCATTCATTCTTTCATTCATTCTTGCAAACAAGCAGAAGGACTGTTTTGAGATACAGTTTTAGTACTCAAGAAGCCCCCTAGTGTTCAGTATGCGCTGTTACAACATCTGCATTTCAGTCTGAAAAAGCCTGCATGCTTTTAAATATACGTGCTTTGAATGTTTGTTTTTTGTTGTTGTTTTTTCTGAGAGGGGATGTGTTTGAATCATGCTTAACATGCTTAATTGCATTTTCTTTTTTTATAAGAAGGGGTGTTTGTGGTTGTTTTTGTGCGCTGTTGACGATGTGTTATAAGAACTCTGACCGTGTGTGTCTGCGCGCCGTTTATCAGGCAAAAATGCATCTGTGCTTTGAGTCTCTCTCACTTGCTCTCTCTAATTTATGGAGGGCTGCAGAGCTTTCCAGGAATCTGTTTTATCCATTTGGCACAGCTGAGAGGCTACATGCTGCTGTCAGGGACCACAGAGGGAAAAGAGGAGAACATGAGAGTTTCAAACTCCAACTTGAAATCTGTTTGAGCACAGTATCTGAGGCTTCTTACTTTCACATATGTATACTTACTCAAACACAGTGTTTTAGAAGGGTGAAATCTGGCCATGGCACCCAAACCAGGTGGTTATCTGATTGTTACATGGACAGATGATTTCAAATAAACATGAAATTTAATTTACCCCATTTACTTCATTAAGTATTCAAGGTCTTATCGTGTCTGACCAGTTTATCATCAATGCAGGTTATTTTAATAATATTTGTATCAATCTTTCATCAAAATCACTTTTTTTTTTCTTTCTGAATGTCAACTAGGCAGAGCAGGCTATTGGTTAATGTTAACCAAATTTACCCAAGCTATTTAGGTGTTGTTTTAAGCTACTGTTCTATGCAAAAATAACAGCTCTTAAAATCTTAAAGGGGTCATATGACGTTGCTAAAAAGAACATTATTGTGTGTAATTGCTGTAATGCAATGTTTACTCTGTTTCAGGTTCAAAAAACACATTATTTTCCACATACTGTACATTATTGTTTCTCCTCTATGCCCCGCCTTTCTGAAACGCGTCGATTTTTACAAAGCCCATCGGTCTGAAAAGCGCAGTGTGCTCTGATTGACAAGCTATCCAGTGCAGTGATTGGCCGAATACCTCAAGCGTTTGACCGAAATGTTACACCCCTTACCAGGTTCAGGAAACTTTCCTCTGTAAAATGTGCTGCACACACTCGAATATTTGGTTTGTACTGTTCTGGAACAGTGATGTCAATTAAAAATTAACCACTGATTTCTAGTTGTGTCCTCTTTTGGAAGGCCAAACAAAGAAGTTTGGCTTTTGCAACGAAACACATGGCGTCTCCACGACATGTCGGCGGTGGCAACAATACTACAGCGAGAATAAAAGTTACGCCTTCTTTCTTTGCATATACATTTGGGCGGTGTTATGCAAATATTCCCTGTTAGTGATGCAGATATATGAGGGAGAATTCGATTGAGGCGTTTTTGGCAGGTCTGGATCAGCCTTCTCTTTTAGACAGAAAAAATCATTTTGTGGGAAGCTTTGAGCTTTGTGACTTTTCATATCTTAGCACACTAAAGAAAAGTCACAAAGCTCTCTTAGACTTATTTGAAAAATATAAAGCACTGTTTATTTCATTTGTATCTTTGTTCTGTTATGTTTATCTATGCTTGTAATTTGTTTATTTCCTATGCTGATTTACTCGCCTACAAAATCACCCCAATCATAATTCTTTTCCCCAAATAAACTATTCAAGTAATGTGGTGATTTTTTTTTTTTTTCATATCGCGCAATATATATTGCAAAAAAAATAAAATATCGCAATGTGAGTTTTTTCCAATATCGTGCAGCCCCAATTTTGAGTAGTTTGCTTTTTCCTCCCGGAAGTTTTCATGAGAAAATGACAGAAATAATGCAAAATTGCAAGCTGTTGTGTGGGTGGGGAATTGTTGAATTTGAATTTGCATTCATTCTTTCATTCATTCTTGCAAACAAGCAGAAGGACTGTTTTGAGATACAGTTTTAGTACTCAAGAAGCCCCCTAGTGTTCAGTATGCGCTGTTACAACATCTGCATTTCAGTCTGAAAAAGCCTGCATGCTTTTAAATATACGTGCTTTGAATGTTTGTTTTTTGTTGTTGTTTTTTCTGAGAGGGGATGTGTTTGAATCATGCTTAATGGGAGGTTGTGCATTTTCTTTTTTTATAAGAAGGGGTGTTTGTGGTTGTTTTTGTGCGCTGTTGACGATGTGTTATAAGAACTCTGACCGTGTGTGTCTGCGCGCCGTTTATCAGGCAAAAATGCATCTGTGCTTTGAGTCTCTCTCACTTGCTCTCTCTAATTTATGGAGGGCTGCAGAGCTTTCCAGGAATCTGTTTTATCCATTTGGCACAGCTGAGAGGCTACATGCTGCTGTCAGGGACCACAGAGGGAAAAGAGGAGAACATGAGAGTTTCAAACTCCAACTTGAAATCTGTTTGAGCACAGTATCTGAGGCTTCTTACTTTCACATATGTATACTTACTCAAACACAGTGTTTTAGAAGGGTGAAATCTGGCCATGGCACCCAAACCAGGTGGTTATCTGATTGTTACATGGACAGATGATTTCAAATAAACATGAAATTTAATTTACCCCATTTACTTCATTAAGTATTCAAGGTCTTATCGTGTCTGACCAGTTTATCATCAATGCAGGTTATTTTAATAATATTTGTATCAATCTTTCATCAAAATCACTTTTTTTTTTCTTTCTGAATGTCAACTAGGCAGAGCAGGCTATTGGTTAATGTTAACCAAATTTACCCAAGCTATTTAGGTGTTGTTTTAAGCTACTGTTCTATGCAAAAATAACAGCTCTTAAAATCTTAAAGGGGTCATATGACGTTGCTAAAAAGAACATTATTGTGTGTAATTGCTGTAATGCAATGTTTACTCTGTTTCAGGTTCAAAAAACACATTATTTTCCACATACTGTACATTATTGTTTCTCCTCTATGCCCCGCCTTTCTGAAACGCGTCGATTTTTACAAAGCCCATCGGTCTGAAAAGCGCAGTGTGCTCTGATTGACAAGCTATCCAGTGCAGTGATTGGCCGAATACCTCAAGCGTTTGACCGAAATGTTACACCCCTTACCAGGTTCAGGAAACTTTCCTCTGTAAAATGTGCTGCACACACTCGAATATTTGGTTTGTACTGTTCTGGAACAGTGATGTCAATTAAAAATTAACCACTGATTTCTAGTTGTGTCCTCTTTTGGAAGGCCAAACAAAGAAGTTTGGCTTTTGCAACGAAACACATGGCGTCTCCACGACATGTCGGCGGTGGCAACAATACTACAGCGAGAATAAAAGTTACGCCTTCTTTCTTTGCATATACATTTGGGCGGTGTTATGCAAATTTTCCCACACAGTGACATAGATATGTGGGCGTTTGAACGAGGCGTTTTAGGAAGGCGTGGATGAGCGTTCACTTTTATAAAGAATATCTCTTTGGGTTTGAGACTTTAATCTTTGCAACTTGTGTATGCACGAACAGCTTTTAACACTCCAAAGACCAAGGAAAACATGAAATCGCATCATATGACCCCTTTAATGTAATAAGAGAAACAACATTACCATTGGTCATGATGCTTTCAAGGGTGATCTTGACCTTCAGCTTCAATGTCGCATTCAAAAAGTTTGTATTTGTGGTGAGGGGACTGGTCCTCTATATTATGGAAGTAAAATGCATTATTAGTGCAATGTATCTTTTTTTTAACTTTAAGTCAAGAAATATAATTGGACATTATACCTGTGTTTTGGTTCTGAATATTTGGTCTGTCTGTTTTATCATTCATCTGTGATGGTGAAAGATAAAGATGGAAAATGAGTAAACAGCTAGTAATGGATTTAGGGGCACGGTTGTAGATGTATGCCATTCTATTTCATTGTGTAGATCTCATCTTAATAAACTCAATACTAGCATTTTCAGTCTTTAAAAAGGAACAATTAATGGCCTACTTTGAACTTGAATTTTGATTTGTAATGATCTGGACTTGACAAAACACACTACAAAGGACGTTAAAGGGACAGTTCAGCTGAAAATGCAGCTTCTGTCCTCATTTACTCACCTTTATGTCATTTCAAAACTATATGACTTAGTTTCATCTGTGAAACAAAAGATGATATTTTATACCAACATTCTTAAAACATAACATAAAGGTTTCTAACGACATCAGAGTGAGAACATTGTTGGGTGAACCTATCCCTTTAATAAGGATTTAAGGACTGATAGACATGAGTCTGTGGAACTGAAAAATTCTTTGACAGCATTTGGCTTGACCAACAAACTTCAAGTTATCATTTTATTGCTCAGTAAAATAATTAATTGCTCATGTGACATTGATATCACAAGATTGTCTGTGACGAAAAGTATTGTAGTCTTGCCAAGCGTTATCTTGTGTGTTCTTTGTAATCTGCTTTCGCAGTGTGTGAAGTAGTACAGACACTGGTATTGTGCTATTGCAGTCTAGTCATCCAATTTAATGAGAAATATCCCATAAATTATTCTTCCCCTAAGTTCCCATTAAATCCTCGCTCTCCTGGTCTGTTTTCATAGGGATGCTTTAATACTTTATTTTCTTTATTATTAACATGCTTGCATTCCCTGTTAGTATCCTTTACCATGAGAATATTTTCGAAAAAACTCAATAAACCTGATACCATATCTTTTTCTGACTAAACATATTGGATTGAGTAAATGTTTTTAACATTTGGTAAATGCCAGAAACACTGCGTTAACACAAGCGCTGCTTGATGTACAAGTGATATATCTTGGATATTATCATACATATGAGATGAGCATCTACACCGCCTGTCTAACTCTATTAGCTCTCTGTCACCTCTGTGTGTGTGTGTGTGTGTGTGTGTGTGTGTGTGTGTGAGCAGCTGCTGTACGTAATCTGCATTATTTACAACTATATTTCAGCCTTTCTAAACAGAGCAGGAGGCGCTGGATAAGAGCGTGTAACAGAGGACTTCTGTGAACACCGCTGCCATGCAGATCACAAGCTCAGGCTGCAGGTCATTGAAAGCATGTGTCTTTGAACCAGGAGTTGAGCTGCAGTAATGAGGATCTGTTCCACACACACTCCCTGACCCTTCAGCCCCCAGTAGCCCCAGGCACTTTCAGCAAACAGGCATATGCACAGCTGTTTTTGTTTGCATATGTGGCCGTAAGTGTTTCCTGGTGTCTCTTTAGCTACCTGGATATATAGAGTGTAGTCTTGGTTTCCTCTACCACCTGTTGTGATTCTTATGTTCACATGCTGATTAAAAAGAGAGGGCAAGCAGGCTCCGTTTTTATCTTATCTTTAAAGTGTTCTTTGTGTGTGTGTGTGTGTGCGTGTGTGTGTGTGTGGTGTATGGTCTGTTAACTGAGCTTGCTTGTGTGTGGGTGGAGTGTATAACCCTGCTCCACATTAGAGACTCATAAAAGTGTTTGTGTCAGTCGAGTTCAGCTCACGTGGAGTACTGAACACTGTTGCAAACAAACTTCTGCTTGAGCTTTCTGTTCCCAGAGTCCCCCGAGAATGCTATAGAGAAAGCGAGCGAGAGAACAAGCCAGAAAAATATGCATAAGCGGGAAGAACAAACTTTTATTCCTTTTTTTCCTTCTTAAACTGGCAGCCCGTGTGTTCTGCCGTCCCTCTAGAGCTTTTTCAGAGAAAGAGGGAGGGTTGGAGAATGTGTGTGTACGCGAGACACCCCTCCTGAGCTGCACGGTGGTATGCGCTGTTTGTACTGACACGAGTGAGAAAGTTGTGGAGCAGCTTGCTGTGCCAATCAAAATCCTGACGGGGCTGGGTTAAGATCAGTCAGTCTTCTCTCCCCTCCACCCTGCGAGGATTACCTGGGTTGACCCTCCCAGATTAGCTAGCGCGCACACATTTTGTGTGTGCGTGAGATGGAGATACCACTGCTTTAGCAGGCTCAAACAACCCTGTGGCACGCTTTCTTGGAATATGCGCCATTGATCTGCGAGCTGGGTCCCGCAGCTAAGGATCTGATCCAGCGCAACGCCGCTGTCAGGCAGCCCGAGGCGCGCTCTCCTGCTCAGCCTGTTCCTGTCACTAACTCTGGCCTCGGCGGCACTGCATTCTGGGATATATAATGGGATGAAAAGGACATTCATGAGGGGCAGATAAACATAGATGAAGGTACTGTATGAATGAGTGAATGTGAAGTAGTTTTTGCGTGGTTTTGGAGGCTGTTGTGATTGTTCGTTGAGATTGTAGGGCTCCATTTTTGTTTTTGTTTAGAGGCACAAGCCATGGTTAAGATTTATGTATGTATTTATTTATTTATAATATTTAAAAGGACATTTATGTCTATTTTGTTTGTAGTTGATAGTAAGATTGTTATTATTGTAGTTTTATATATTATTTAATTTATTATTTAAACTAATAATTATTAATATTTAAATAATTATTAGCAGTTACTGTCACGATATCAATATCAGCAGAGTGCACGTATGTAAGATGTGTGTGGTGGTGATTTGCTTGGATGTGCTATTGACATCTACAGGATGGGAGTTTTGCTGCTAATACATTTTAGCAAATTTTCATGCATCTACTTGAAAACAAAATAAAAGCATAGATTAAAAGATCAATCTTAGGATTTTATGAATCAAGAAAAATCAAAATAGATATTTTTTTGTAATCTGCTAGATTTGTTGACAATCAATTTTGTTAGCAAGTTAGGTTTTTCTTGGCCTGGTTTCCTCTCCCTCCTTTTCCTGACTGGTTTATTTGAGCTTCTGCGGAAGCTTGTGATTGTCTTTCCTGTTACTTCACTTGGTTTAGAAAATCGTGATACTATTTTTACTGAACTTTCTGTGTGTTAGAGTTGCATCTTTCACTGCACATGTTAATTCATAGTGATTTATAACATAATCAGCCTCTTTTCCACTCTTCACATATATCAAGTCACTTTTGTTTTGTTGGGAATTGAAAAACTTTTAAATTATTAATAGTTACAAAATAAATGTTTTTATCATATAAAGTTTTGATAACTGAACCAAATGGAAACTTTTGCTGTAGTTGTTTGTAGTAATGAATCACCTCTGTCACACAATGAGTACAGATACAGAATGTGTGTCCAAACGTTCACTGAAAGCCGTACAGATAAAGTTTCTAATAAAAGATTAGGTGACATTACAATATTGTTTAGAATATTTTTCATTCTCACTACCTCTCCCTTGAAAAGGTCCATCCTGCTTAAAAAGACAAAAAAAATCCTGTCTGTTAATGTAGCTTGTGAAAACATTTTATATTTTCAGTCATGCAGTCATGTGCTAAGTGTGCAAGTGTTATTAGTAACTGTTTTTTTTTTAACCATGGTGCTTGTTCCTACACATCCAGGATATCCCGCATTCTGTTCTTTTCCTCTGTACTCCAGCTGTTTTTGAAAACAAGAAGGTGTCTTATGAAAATGTCCCTAATGAGCCCTAAACCAGCCTAAATACACTCTTCCTTAAACCGATTTGTCAACTAGTCGACTCACAAGTAATCGATTTTGAAAATGTTGTATCACTTCCCTACCTTTAGGAGATCAGCCCTCTTTTTTGATCCTGGCATATTTCTACACCTAACTGACATCCAGTATATTACCTGAAACTGTTTAGATGCATATTTAGCTTTATACAAAAAAAAAAACCTTCTGCATGTTCCAGTATTTTCATCTCAGAGCTCTTACACACTCCAAAGTTTCATTAAGCTACGTCAGTAATCATTTAGAATTTATTTTCAGTGTTTGTTCCCAAACAGTTAGCAATGATGTAAGAACACAGTGACCATGTTGTGTGACTTCTTGTGGCGTGCTTGGAGATTCTAATTGCAAATGTTGTCCAACCAAAATTGTTGATTTGTGAGTTGCTGTTGTATAGTTTTTACCCACACTCAGTAAAATAATGGCTTTAAAGTGCTATTGCAGTTTTGCTTCAGGGTTTAAGTAAAAGTTGAAGGAACACTCTGGGGGTTAAGTAAAATGGGTCAAAAAAGACGATATCCTGCTGTTTTGTGTAAACCTATTAATTTCCACGATGATATGGTCAGCACATTAATGAGTAAAATCTTGCCTTTTCATCAGGACTTGAATCCTCAATTAAGACATGAACAGAAGCTTCTCTATAGCAGTGTTATTTTAATATTATATACTATTATAGTGTTTATTTGTATTTTGACTTAGTTTTTATTTTAGTTAATTTAGAGTTTGTTGTGTTGTGTTTTATTAAAACATTAAAACGCACCCAAACATTTTTTTTTATTTAACATAAAAAACGTTTTAGTCATTTTTATAGATCAACTTAAACATTTTCAGCTTAAATTTCAGTTTAATTTCAATTAAGTAATTTTTGTTAAATAGTTTTAGTTTGTTAATGATAACAAATATGCTTTATATACCAGCATATCTGTTATAAGCAGTTAAATTGGCATGTTTCAAACCTGAAGTGCTCAGAGATTGGTGAAAGGGTCATAGTTTATAATGAAGTAAACCATCATTCCCATATAAGCTGTCAAAAAAAAGAGAGACAGCCTGTAAAGAAAGTCTTTAGATGAAATGTAAAGTCATTGTAAACTGAGCTCTGAATGGCAGAAATGGGATTTTATTGTGATCCATTATGTCAGTTTGTCAATGTGCTGTAAGTGGAAGAGAGCACTGAAACAAGCACATCCTCCTCCTGCCCTTCAACCTAGAGATCTTGCGTCCGCTCCATGCTTGCTATATGTCTTTCATGTATTGGCCCCTTTCTCTGTCATTTTTATTTTTGTTTTGACCTGAATTATCTCAGTTTCCCTTCCTTCCCCCTTATTTGTTCTGCACGTCTCCGTGGCAGAGGTTCTGACATGTTGGGGGTTTTTTTTTGGTCCCATCTGGCAGCTGCGCAGCTTGTTTGTGTTGGCTGAGCCCTGCTTGTTCCAGTGCTTTGCTTCTCTTTCGTGGAACTGACCAAGCAGGAGGAGGGGCTCCAGTTCCTCTGTCCGCGCCAACAACCATGATAAAGAACCTTGGGCCATTAGCACACTGGCTTCCTCTTCAAACCGAAGGAAAAAAGACCCTCTCCACCAACTGCAGTTCTGCACTTAGACTAATGTTAGTCTAAAGGAGACCTTACATTTTTTTTTTTTTTACGATTACTTACATTTAAACACACATTTTCACTTAATTGTCTGACTCTTGGCCTGCATGTGAAACGCTGCACTAGACAGTGGCTATGTTCACGTTAGAAACCTAAATATTTAGTTTGATAATTTTGCTTTGTTTACATTGGTTTTTATGTGTAACCTACATTTGTAATCAGTGAGAAACTGACCCAGCACCTTTCCTATTTGTAAAAACTATAAAGTCACCTGCTTTGCATATGCTGATAACCTTAAAGGGTTAGTGCACCCAAAAATGAAAATTAGCCCATAAATTACTCACCCTCAAGTCATCCTAGGTGTATATGACTTTCTTCTTTCAGACGAATCCAGTCGGAGTTATATTAAAAATTGTCTTTGATCTTTCAAGCTGTTTAATGCCACTCAGCGGGTGTTGCATGCATCAGTACAAAAGAAGTTAAATAAAAAGTGTTCATCCATAAAAAAAAGTGTCTCACCCGGCTCCGGGGGGTGAACAAAGGCCCCCTGTAGTGAATCGATGCGTTTTTGTAAGAAAAATATCCATATTCAAAACGTAATAATCACTTTAATGTAGCTTGCGCCAACAGTCCTACACGGAAGCAGTTCCGCGTTCGTCACTTCTGAGCGGCGCATGCGCAAAGCCGACCTCTAGATTAAATTGATTATTACGTTTTAAATATTTTCGATTCACTACAGGAGGCCTTTGTTCACCCCCCGCAGCCGTGTGAGACTTTTTTTTTATGGATGGGCGCTTTTTATTTAACTTCTTTTGGACTGATGCATGCAACACCCGCTGAGTGGCATTAAACAGCTTGAAAGATCAAAGACAAATTTTAATATAACTCCGACTGGATTCGTCTGAAAGAAGAAAGTCATATACACCTAGGATGACTTGAGGGTGAGTAATTTATGGGCTAATTTTCATTTTTGGGTGAACTAACCCTTTAATAACAAGATCTCATGTTTGGAAGGCTGTCAAGTAAACTCAAATTGCAAACTTAATTTCCTAATAGTTTATTTTAATTTAATATTTTTTTTCTCATAAAGCTAAGATTGTTTTAAAAGTTTAAACGCATGTGAAACATCTTGATAAATTAGATTTACTTTCTCTAAACCTTAAGAAGCCTGAAATCTCTCAGTTTCTGCACTGACTCTGCTGGCCTCCAGATGTTCTACAGTACAGAATCAACTTTATAGATGCTGTATAATGTTGTTTGCACCTGTTGGATAAATATGGGTCACATCACATCACACTTTTCTTTGTCAAATTAATTTATTCAAATATATGAAAAATGCTATTCATGCATACAGTGACTTGAATACATCTCTTCTATAATGAGCATGTTTTTAATTCCTGAATTCTGAATTCTGAAATGGAAAAAATCTTACCCGACCCCAAATTTTTGAACGGTAGTGCATGTCATTGACCTGCATTTATTGTATCAATTGTGTGACTACAGATACAAAGAGCCCAATTCTGGAAATTCAGATCTGTGGTACATGTTTATTTATGCATGTTCATGAACATTGGAAACAGATGGGTTTTACTCCTGAATTCTGCTGTTATGAGAAAGACACTCTTTAAACTTACAGCATAAAACATTGGGGTCATTGTGTTTTGTGCGTGTGGATTGTGTTTCCTAGGTCTCTGTTCATGTGAGCACCACCTACACGACTTTGTTCTGATTGGCCAGTACTTGCTCTGTTTAGCTTTTCTCTCACTTGATCATCTGCTTCTCTGTTCATATTTCCCCCCCCTCTTCTTGGTCCTTTCTGTTTGTTGGTGACATCTATGTCCTGGTGTTCATCACATGTTCACATCATTGTATGCTGCGCATGTTTAGATGTCTGGCCTCCTTTTAAATACTGTTTGGCCATTCCAGTCACGTCAATCATGCGTTTTTAACCTTTGACCCATATTCTGTGTTTGTGTCATATGTATTAGATCTTAAGAGTTCTGTGCTCATCGTCACACTGAAGATTAGATACGTTTTCAAAAGGCAAAAAAAAAAAAATAGCACCATTGAGCACGGAAAGCTACATTTTTAAGAACTTTCTAAGCTCAAGATAAGCTCAATTTTTTTGGTAGTCCAGCCAGGTTACTTTGTTCTTGTTATTCAGTATCAACTATTTTGCACAGTGAAGGTGACTCCATTATTCAGATTCGTCTTTTAACTTTCTGTTGTCAGGTCATATGAGAAATGGTAGAATTGCAAAGCTTTTTTACTTTCCTTGTTAGGAAAGTAGGCCTGAAGGGATGTGATGAGCGAATGTGTGTGAAATGTATATTTTTTTTTATTGTTTTTTTTTATTAAATGTAAAGAAGAGACCGAGATAGATCAGCAGTAACCAGACAGGAACTCTGACTGATTCAGTCCAGAGCAGGAATGATTTAGAGCATGCATTTCGGTTTGCTGTCTGGCTTTAAACTGAAGTGAGATCAGTTTTGTGGTCTCTATTACAATGGCGAACAGTGAAATGTAGAAAACTCCTTGACAAAGTTTCCAAGCTAAGGAAATGGCAGTCTGAATATAGTCAATAATTTATTCTTATGACATGATCTGCACACAATTTTCATTTGTGTATGTGTGTAATATACACGGCCGTTCAAAAGTTTGGGATCAGTAAGACTTGTAATGTTTTTTTTAAAGAAGTCTCTTATGCTCATCAAGGCTGCATTTATTTGATCAAAAATACTGAGAAAAAAAAACAGTAATCTTGCAAAATGTTATTACAATATAAAATAATGGTTTCTATTTTAATATCCTTTAAAATATAATTTATTTCTGTGATGAAAAGCTGAATTTCCATCAGCCATTACTCCAGTATAAAGTGTCGCATGATCCTTCAGAAATCATTCTAATATGCTGATTTATTATTCGAATTAGCAATGTTGGCAACAGTTGTGCTGCCAAATATTTTTTTGGAAACTGCGATACTTTTTTCAGGATTCTATGATGAATAAAAAGTTTAAAAGAACAGCATTTATTAAAAATATAAATCTTTTTTAACGATATAAATCTTTGCTATCACTTCTTAACAATTTAACACATCCTTGCTGAATAAAAGTTTTAATTTCTTTCAAAAAAAGAAAGTATAAAAATGTACTGACCCCAAACTTTTGAACTGCAGTGTACAGTATATTGTTAAAAAAGATTTCTATTTTAAATAAATGCTCTTCTTTTTAACCTTTTATTCATTTTATTATTTATTCACTTTATTCCAAAAAGATATTAAGCAGCACAACAGTTTCCAGCACTGATAATAAATCAGCATATTAGGATGTTTTCTGAAGGATCATGTGACACTGAAGACTGGAGTAATGATGCTGAAAATTCAGCTTTGCATCACATTAAGCAGCACAACAGTTTCCAGCACTGATAATAAATCAGCATATTAGGATGTTTTCTGAAGGATCATGTGACACTGAAGACTGGAGTAATGATGCTGAAAATTCAGCTTTGATCACAGGAATAAATTAGATTTGAATGTATATTAAAATAGAAAAACGTTATTTTACGTCATAATAATATTTCACAATATTAAATTTTTTCCTGTATTTTTGATCAAATAAATGCAGCCTTGATGAGCATAAGAAACTCCTGTAAAAAACATTAAAAACCATTCTGATCCCAAACTTTTGACCGGTAGTGTATATATATTTCCAGTTTATTTCACATAAAAACTTGCTCTAACAGCACTAACTAGTCGTTATTGATTTTTAAAAAACTTAATTGAGAGATTGCAAGTGCAAGCTTGTGCAACAAAGGCGAGCTTAATAAATGTAGCTAAAATATCCACTTTGATGAAATATTTGTTAGAATCATGTTTCATCATATTCTCCATTTGGTGTTTGATGGTACATAAGCATTCCTTTGCTTCATAGCTGGGCTGACACAATTTAAGGTGAATTGCTGGTTATTCCTGTGATGGGAACCTGGTCACAGGTATGTGCTCTTAAAAAGGTCAGCTGTCTAAATGCCTCTTTTATTGTGGTTCTTTTCCTTTTAAAGCAGATAACGCGACCTTCACAGGAAGACAAGGCAGACGACAAGAACGAAGAGGACAAATCGGAGAAATCAGAGAAGAAAGAGGACGAGGAGAAGGAAGAGGAGGAGAAAGATGAAAAAGAGGACTCAAAGTAAGTTCCATGTTTTGTTTGTTTTTTTTCTACCATTTTTCTACCAGGAACATTTTATTTATGTTCCTGTGGCTCAGTGGTAGAGCATTGCGTTAGCAGCGCAAAAGGTTGTGGGTTCGATTCCCAGGGAACACACATACTGGTAATGTATAGCCTGAATGCACTGTAAGTCGCTTTGGATAAAAGCGTCTGCTAAATGCATAGGTTATTATTATTAATATCTATTTCCATTTGTTATTTTCAAAAGAGAAATACTGTCATGGATGTTTACAGAGCAGAGGTCACCTTTTTTTAATTCCAATGGGAGAGATGGACTTTTGTTTGTCTTTTGTTTATTATTATTTTGTGTTGTATTGTTGGTTAATGTGTTATTTCTGTTTTCAAAGCCAGCAATAAATAACACTTTAATATCTAAAAAGTGTTCATGTGATTTTATACATTAGTTATGTTGGGAAATGAATAAATGCAGAATAATCGTCATAATCGTAAAACCGTGATTATTCCTCAGACAATAATCGTACCAACAAAATCTATAATCGTTGCATCCCTAATCGATACATCGATACGATGTCTGACGATACGATGCATCGATGCCACGCGTAAAATATCGATATCTGTAGTATAAATAGACACCTTTATTTTGGCACTGTCCACATTTTCACATAATGTCCGTCTAAGCATTACCGACAAGCGTGCATTCTCGTTCAAACTCGCGTATCAGGACTCGATATAAGGACTGCCTGAAGGCACAAGGTGAGCATAAAAGACGCTCGGGATTGTTTGCGGAACAGTCGAACGCTGTGTGAGAAGTTTTCTGCACACACATCTGAATTTTGCGCACGCACACAGACAACAGCGTCTACACAGCGCGAATACTAAATTGAGCTCTCTTCCGCTTTTTTGTGCATGGATGAATAAATACAGACAAAATTACTTCAAAATGCGCGTTTTGGCGAATATCCTGGTAAACACAGTCGGTTAGGCATATGTCTTAATGTAAACAGTTGAGAAAGAAAAGGCATGTGTACTAATGCTGTCAAAGAAAAATACAAGTGCTCACTGCTCCTGACTAAATAACCTTTGTAACATCAAAAATGATTAATCTATATTTAATTTATACATTGAAGACTATGCGCTTATTTTACATTTGATTATTACAGTTCTGGCGTACCTGAAAATTGATTTTAGACTGAGCTGAAAAACCTGAAAAGCACTGTTTATTGTACTTGTGTCTTTGTATTTATTTTCTGCTATTGCTTGTAATTTGGTTATCTGTAGAAAAGATTTTTAGCACTGAGCCCATAGTAGCAGCCAGAATTGTTTTTCCAATTGTTAATTTTCTTTATTATTTAAAAAAAAAAAAAAAAAAAACTGTAGGCCTTTTTTGTTTTGAATGTCCCAATTGAGGTACAGGATGTGAAAATTTCAGATAAATGTTAATGTTATATATTTTGGCTGCATTTGTGAGTTAATAAAAATGTAGATGGATGTTTAAAATGGGTATATAATATCGATATATCGATCGATATACTCCTGAATCGAATCGTAATCGTATCGTAGAACTTTTATGAGGTATCGGCAAATATCGTATCGCTGGGTATGAGAATCGATATCGTATCGTATCGTGACGAACAATCAGAGAATCGAATCGTAATCGTATCGTAGAACTTTTATGAGGTATCGGCAAATATCGTATCGCTGGGTATGAGAATCGATATCGTATCGTATCGTGACGAACCATCCGATTTACACCCCTAGTAATGAACTGGCCTCAATTCGCCCTTTTTCTCCAGCTCCACTGTGAGATCTCAAAGGCCACATGCACACTGAAAATTTGGGAGCGACAACAGCAGAGTTATTGTTTTGTTGGTATGATACAGGATTCAGTCTCGAAATTGCAATGTTTTTAAAATTTTTGAAATTTTGAAAGAATCTTTTCACTTAAACCACCCAAATAATAGATAGCGGATAGATGTTTTGTTGTTCTCTCAATGAGTGTGCAGTAGTTTAAAGTAGGTAAGATTATCTGTTTTCTGTGAGGTGAGCCTTATTGTAACAGGGGCTTAAGATTAGCCTCATTAACTCATTTGGTTTGGAGGAGACGGTGTGCTTTACTCGGGACCTGTTATGTCACTACCAGGAATTCAACAAAAAGTAGAATAAATCATGAAAAAACTGGGTGTTTTTACTTTTCTGTGAATACAAAAAAATGGTACAGAAGTGGTTTTGAAATCTGTGTGAGCTCCTGTTATGGAAACTGTGATAAACTCCAAAAGACTAATACATCATAGCAGATGAGAAATTCGCACAGTGTCTGCTTTTGTAACTTTTGAGTTCTGCTCACCCTGACCATCTGAATAGATGTAGCTGAATAGAGTTCAATGCAGAGGAGAGTCTTTATTCCTTGTCTTTGCCCCCACAGGGACATCAGTAAAGATAAAGAGAAGTGTGAGGGAGAGGAGGAAGAGGGTAAGGAGCAGAGCACGCCACGCGGCCGAAAGACCGCCAACAGCCAGGGCCGCCGTAAGGGCCGCATCACCACCCGCTCCATGGCCAATAATGAGGCTGCATCTGTGGTTGCAGAGGAACCACCTCCACCGCCACCTGAACCAGGTAACACCCAAATGCCCATGCGCAACTGTTACTTGCTCTCTCTGGCCAGTGCTGCGTTGTCATCCTACATTTGTTGACCATGTGTTTTTATGCCTTGCAAACTTAAACATTTGGTTTGATGTGGTACATTGAATATTATTGTCATTCATTTAAAATATGTTTATATAAAAACAGCTGTGCTGCTTAATATTTGTGTTAATATTTGAATAGAAAGTCCAAAAGAAGAGTTTTTTTTTTTTAAATTGAAATTTTTTTCTAACATTTTAAATGTCTTTACTGTCACTTTTTAGCAAATTTTGCCAATCAAAAACCTAATAAGTTGGTGTATTAAACAGTTTTAGAAAATAAATAAAAAAAATTAACTTATAAACTTATAAAACTTATAAAATAAGTAATTAACAAATGGAGCCAGTAAACATGTAAAAAGAAAAATATGAGTTACTGGCCTAACCAACTAGCAGAAAAAAATCTTAAGAAAAATATATTTTTTAAATCTTACCTTATTGTAAAGACTTAACTCTTTTTCATTCAGTCAAACAGTTTCACATTTACACAATTACACAAAACTGAAAAAAACACCTGAGAACTAGTGTGTTTTTTTTTTTTTTTTTTTTTTTTTTTTAATGATCAGTCCAAACTGATTTGCTAATAATGCATCCGACTTCCTAATACTTGGGCACACAAGCACAACTGAGCCCAAGTCCTGATGGTTTATTCTGTTACTTAGTTCTGCCAGAGTCCACACCCCCCTCTAAACCTGAGCCAGTGCAGAAACCAGCACGAGAGCCTGCGAAACCCTCTCCTGCAGACAGTGCAGAGACACGAGGTAAGTGCTGTCTTTTTTTTTCCCACATACTTTCCCTCTCTCTTTCTGTTCAAATAGCTTCTCGCATCAACACACTCACTCACTTTGTCACCTCTCAAAAAGGTGCATCGCTGTGGCTCTGTGATGTTTTTCTGCTGATCGTGTGGTCAGTCTGTGGAAGTGTGAGTGTGAGCTGTTCCTCTGTGACCTCATTACAAAGCCTGAAAGTCACCTAGTTCGCTGCTCTCTCTGACCGCAGCATGGTGTACGTGTTGTTTGTGGGGTTTGATTCAGTTGCTGTTGTGATAGAAAGGCTGCTGTACAGAAACACAGTGGATTTGATCCACTGACTCATGAAACAGCATCTCTTCAGCATTATTTCTCTTCTGTTTTTCACTGTTATGATATATAGAGTGTTTCTCTTAATTTTACTGTTTATTCCTTTTGCACTCTTTGGTTCCCTCCCTTCGCCTTTTTTTTGTTGCTCTTTTGCTCCCTCTCTCTCTCTCTCTCTCTCTCTCTCTCTCTCTCTCTCTCTCTCTCTCTCTGTCTCTCTGTGAGATTGTTTGTCCATTCTTTCCTATCTCCGAATCCCTCTCTTCTTCCTGCCACCCAACGCCAGACTCAAGGTCTCTGAGTTTGTGTTGCCGTGGTAACAGTGGGTGGAGGGATCGCCATGGAGACAATAATGAGAGGCAGGTAAACGCGGCGAGTCTCAGGAGAAGTTTGATTAGAGCGAAAAGGGGAATGAAAGACCAGCCTGATGGTTTCATTTAGCTTTTGGAGCCACTTTAAAACTAATTAAGAGTCCTCATCGCTCAGTAAAAATTGTTCATTACATTTTCCCCTGAACGCAGGCTGCGTCCACGTCAGAAATTATAGCTGATTAGTGCGCCGTACTGAAGTTTAGTCACCGATTGTGTTTTGTCATTCCTTCTGTTTCACGATGGAGTCTCCAGTCTGACCTCTGTCCTCTGTATTATGATCTGATGGACCAGTAAAGCTATTAAACCTCTAGCCCTCGTGGGCCCGAAGAGAGTCTGCCTGTCTGGCCTAATAAAGTTTGTGTCTGTGCTTGATTTTTATCTTGTCATTCTCTGTCTTTAAAGTGGGTTTAAAATTTTAAACAGGCGCTCAAGAGCCATAATGCACCAATTCAATGTCTAAACCGCCATCAACATGACAAAGCAGTGGAGTATGAGCATATAAACGTAACACGCACACACTCGGGGGTCACGGGGTAACGTAAACAGCATCTAGTGGGTCACCAAAGAGACATTTATTTGAAGAGTTTTAGTGGAGACATCGAAGTCATCCAAACACTGCAGGACACACACTCGCGCACTCGCATAAATGTCAGCGGTTCACACTGCTAAATCTGTCTTAGTGTTTAGTCAATTTCAAGGAGACCCTCAGAGCGGGCGGGAGAGGAGAGCACAGGCTGTCTTTCTCTACCGTGCTGTCTTTCTCTCTCTTTTGCTCTTGCTGTAGTTTGAGTGGAAATTATGTAGGGAGGGGTTGTTGCGCTGCTCGCTTTAGCTTGGCTACTGTTATGAGATAGACTGCCTAATGATATGGGTGAGAGTGTGTGTGTGTATGTGTTGGTCTTAGACCCAGAAGGGAGGTGCTTCTGCACTCCTCCACTGTCTGCTTGAGATCAGCTGACTGGACTCTCCTAGAGACCGAGCATGAAAGAGAGAGACAGGAGAAAGAGAGAGGCGAGACTGCCTAGTTGAGTCCAGTAAGCTCCATGGAGGGAAAGCAATAAACGGGGCAAAGGACAGAAAGCATTTGGAGACTGAGGGAGGGAGGGAAGGTTTTGAGGAGGGTGGAGGTCTCCGCAGCGCCCGAGTGTAAACCGATAGAGAGGGAGGGTGTGAGATGAGCCGTGTCGTATAGCGCTGCTTGAGTTTTCCCTCACTGACGCTGCTGGTGTGTGTCGCTACAGGCGCAATTGAAGCTGGAGAGACGTCTCGCTGGACAGAGGAGGAGATGGAGATCGCCAAAAAAGGTACTGCTTGACTTTTACTTCATCTCCCTCCCCCACCCCCTCTCCTTCTCTGGTTCTCAATTGGCTCTGTCTGATCTAATTTTCACACACACACACTTTTCACCTCACTTTTGCTCTACTTTGATGTCTTGGTGGTTTTGCATGGGTTCCCATGTTGGGGAAGTTTGTGACTTGTGGGTTTGTGGGTTGCGCTTGTGAGCATCCTCTTTGTAGTAGATTAGGACTGCACAGAAGAAACTGAAGTGACTGTGTGACTGTTTGACACGCTATAAACTTTACAAGACGACCACTCACCCCATGTGAAAGAATGACAGGAATAGTGTGGAGGGCACATGTTTTGAGTTGAAAGTTTAATGGGCTTGTTTAGTGAATCTCGCGGAATACATGAACACGTCACCTCAAAATCAAAAGGGAAGAAAAAGTATTTATATGAGGTACAAGAAACTGAAGCCTTGTTCTTGGACCATTACACTTTTTTGTACTATGGCATTATTTCATGACAATTCAGCACATTGTTCACAAAATTCTTGCTTTGCAGAGTGATTATGCAGGGAAGGTGGGATCTTGCTTTGAAAGCTAGTTTGCTATTGCTAGCCTCTCCAAAATCGCCTACCCTACCTTTAATTTGACCAAAAGTATTAAAGACATTTATAATCTTGCAGTTGTTATAATTTCTATTTTTTAAAAATGCAGTTCTTTTGAACTTATTTTTCATCAAAGAATCCTGAAGAAATCTCTACAAAAATATTATTTGTGTATTGAAATAAAATTTGTGAATTAATTAGCAATTTTACTATTTTAAATTGTCCATTCAAGTCTGTATTTTACTGATTCAAACTTTTTAAATGCATTGCATTGTTTATCAAACATAGATGAGTTGTGCACTTCCTCAGTCAGCCGTGTTCATCTGCACATTTTACTTGAGCATTTCCATCATTACAGGTGTGATATTTGTGGTCAAAACATGAAATGGAACTAAGGTACTAACTATTCTACAGTGAATCTCCTTTTATTTTGATTGCTAAAATACTTTTAAAAAATTACAGTATTTTATTCATATTTGCAAATTAATAATATAGTGTTATTTCTTTGCATTGCAGTAATGATATGTATTTTTTTATTACGTCCTAATATGTGTTTCATTCAAAATTGAAATGAATTTAGATTTAGATTTATTGGTGAAATGTGACTTGGACATGATCTTAACAGCCTGGAAAGGAGGACAGTAAAAATCTGCTTTATGTTCTTAGTTAGTGGATCACCACAACTTTTGTGAGCAGTTTTTGTGAATTTGTTGTCAACCCTTCTGAGACCTGGTCATTATGGATTCATATTATAGTGTAGACTATTTATTATTTATATATAACATTTGAAATTCTTAGAGATGCACATCCTAAGATGAAGGCACACATGTTTTTGCATTAAGAACATTTACACACATGTATATTGTAGTGGTGTGCACAAATAGTCGAATATTCAATATGTAATTATTATTCGAAAACTAAAAACACTTCAAATATTACTGTTTTGCTTTGCTGGCTGTAAATGCATGGAATCCATGCTAAATCCTAAGCATGCAAACTAAAAGTCAGTTATAAGTAAATGCACTGGGTCGCGCTGTTAACAAAGCGATTGTATTTGATCACAGAATGTCGTCGTGTGCCTCGCAAAGTTTGGAATTACTTTGATCAAAATGAATCATTGAAACTGAGTTATCATAATATCACCACCACAATGAGAAATCACATGAAATCCAAACACCAGTTGACTGAGGAAAGACAGCTGTCCATCACTGCATTCATGACTGCAGGTAAGCGCAGCTGTACCCAGAGTGAGCCGAGAAGAGAGCTTATCTGATGATCTTGAGACATATGCTTCCTTTAAGTGTCCTCGAGGGAGAGTGCTTTAAAAACAGAAAACAAAAAGCGCTGTAAGAAACTTTGCTTAGCACACCGTTATCTTTGTCTCGTTATCACCTTTGTCTCTGGAACGTCTGTGTGGGCACGTGTTCTTATTGTTATCGGACTGAGGAGCCAACTTTCGTGTGGATATTATTGTTTTTCTCAACATTAACATGATGTGAGACAAAATAAACATGATGAACATAGGCCAACTCGAGTGTATGTAGGTTCTTTACTGTAATTGGCACTGTCTGCTTTATTTTTCCTGTTGCTCTGCAGCTTGCCTTGGTTTTTTGTTTTGTTTTTTTGTTTTTTTTACATGTTTTCAACTAAAAGAAAACCTTGAGATATAACGTAATGTTGTTGTAGAACATTGTTGTGTATAATGCCTAATAATAAGCTTGTTCAGAAATGGTGACAAAAACTTAAATGTCATATAAATAAACGAATATTTGAATATTCATTTTTTTATGAGCCCAAATATTCAAACACAATATTTTTGAAAAATGCCCATCCCTACTATATTGACTGATAAACAAATTTAAGTGCAGGAGGGGTTTATATTAATAAAAAATGTAAAGCACTCACAGAATCATTAACACACAAACTACCCCTAGGAATCTTTAAAGCATCAGAGTTTGCGGAAGTGTTTTCAGTTCAGACTGCGGTCATCTGAGTGAATTCCTTCTGTTTCCTCTTTCTTT
Source organism: Sinocyclocheilus anshuiensis (assembly GCF_001515605.1). Taxonomy (NCBI): domain Eukaryota; kingdom Metazoa; phylum Chordata; class Actinopteri; order Cypriniformes; family Cyprinidae; genus Sinocyclocheilus; species Sinocyclocheilus anshuiensis. The sequence goes on from NW_015557066.1 coordinate 623,051, forward strand.
GTGTCTTTTTTAGTCCTCTCTTTAGTAGAGGGGAAGTTCAGTCTACTGAGGAACAAACATATAGGTGTGTGTGTTTCTCCCTGTATATTTTGCACAGACCTCTGGTGAGCCATCAGTAGGTACTACGTTTACATGGACAATTTCTGCTTCCATCGGAATGAATTCATTCTGATTGACGAATCCGAACATAGTGTTTACATGAACGCTAAATAAAGTGATCGGGTTGATATGCACGTTTATATGTCACAGACGCTTCTGATCGGATTTACTCTTTTGACATGCGCACACTACATGAATATACAGAGTTTCCCACTGTTGTCGCATACTGTTTTAAAAAGCACACTTAATATTTATCTACTTCGGGGCCTAATTAGGTGACGAGCAGCACATGAACTGTTGTGCTGTGCTGCTTGCTTTATAAAGCAGTAAAATTGTCCCTTCCTGCACCCAAAACCAGTCGTCTGTTGATGAGAGTCTTTAACAAGGACTGGTGGGACGTTGTCCTGCTCCACTTCACAGACGCTGAGTGAAAGGGGAGTTTTATAATAACGGGACACTCATTTATGACACTATTCACCAGGAAGAACAGCTCGTTCCGCGCGTCATACGTCATTACGCCATTTCACTGCGCATGCGCAGTACTTTCCAGTTTCGGTTTTCAATCTGATCAAGTGTTTACCATGTCCTCTCGCTCGGATTACAAAAGGAATAAACCACCCCTTACAATCCGATCGAAATCTGAAACGGATCTGGCCAATTCAATCCGATTGATGTGGTTACATGTGACTTTTTTTATTTTGATTGTGCTTCTAGTCCTATTACAATTGGATTAGTAGGGTCCATGTAAACGCAGCTACTGTTGCTGCACAGTTCAATTTAATTGGAGGACAGTCTTAAAGTGACCGATTTAGAGTGGGGACTAGGAGAACTGCACACTGAGTTTGAGTATTTGTTTGGAGGAACTGAGTATTGTTTTGTATTCTGTTGAGAACTGTAGTTGCCATGCAGACCTGAAAGATGCTGCACTGTTTGCTGAAACAACAGGTGGCAATGAACAGAAAATAAACGGCTCATCAGAAGTTCTTGAGTTTGTTAAATTGACACCTTTTGCTTGTATTATCATGTCAAGCATAAACCTGGTTTTACTCTGTCACACAAGGCCAGTGAAGAGAGATAGCAGAGGGACCGTATCAAGGTCAGCCCATGCCATAAACCACTGCAGCTCAACGTGGTTGATCTTGAACTATGATGTTTGCGGTGATTAATTCAGTACTTGAGACATGATGAGAACTCACTGAGTACTCAAATCTTCTTAAGAAATAAGTTAGGAAATTTCTTAAGATAAATTCCAAGGAGTTTGTAAGAATGTTCGTTAAGAACCTCTAAAATATTTTCTTAAGAGCATCTTATTTTTTTCTTAAGAAAAAAATGACAGTCTTTACGTGATTGAATAAATTGTGTTTCTTACTGAAGACTCACTGATAAACTAAATCAAAAACATTTCAAGGATTGTATTTTTGCGCTGCCTATAAATGACCATAATAATCATAATGACCAGCTTTACGGGCACTCAGCTTCGCATTTTTAGCACACCGGGTTTTTGAACAGTTACTTGAAAGAGCCTGTCTAAAGATGCAGCGATCTGTTTCATTCAGTTGTGTGCCATCTTTTTGCGCTACAGTAAACGTGTCTTGTGTATGACCACGTTCATATTCACTGAATACTGCCAAAGATTATGACGTTTTTATAGGCTAAACTTAACAAAGGGGCCCCATATCCCCTACTATGTATTATATGTAGCTAGTGTTGTTGTAGTGCTTAAGCACAACAATTAATTTGAAATGACCCAAAAAATTAAATCATTTTAGCAAAGCAGTGCTTGAATTTTGAATATCAGTAACATTGATAACTTTAATCATTTTAAGCGGCTCATGTTGTTATGAAAACATTCGCGTATTGATTCAAACGGCTGATTCATTCAGAAACGAGGCAAGTGACTGTCCTTATGAATAGGCCATTGAATCATTGACTCACTCGATTCGTTCAAAAACGTGGATTCATTCAGTAACGAAACACCGCTGTGTGTTGCTCGGAGACACACAACAGTCCTGCTGTATAGAATGATTGGGAAAGATCACGTAACATTTAAACAGCCTTCTGTCTGTACCGCCTTCATTTACGTGCTTGTTTTCATCACTTTCGCTTTAATTCTCGGGCACCGACTCGTTCGCTAAACGGAACATCCAATCAGAGAGCTCACTCATGCCGACGGCCCCAACGAATCGGACAAACTGCTGCCGACGTGAGCCCGACGAGAGCTGACGAGTGGAACACACCAAACAAACTAGCCCGACCGTCGGCTTGGTGTGTCCCGGCATTAACTTTAAGAAGATATTGAAAAAAGATAAAAATATTCTTAAGTCTTTTTGGGAATGCAAAATATTCTTAACTTTTTTCTTATATTAGAAAATAAGAAGAAAATGGCAGTTAAGAAGAATTTCGTTCTTAAGAATGTTTTGTGAATCTGGCCCCAGGTTCTTATCTATTGCATTAAAGTGCTAGATAAAATAATAATTAGAGATGCGCCGATCAGTCTCACATCTTGCCGATTCCGAGCCGATCCTTTTATTGCCTGCGGCGCCGGCAATGACATCACAGCCACACGCACACTCACAGTCGCGTATAAACATGTTGTTTAGCGTGAGAATGATTCTAATTTTAATTGAATTCAGTGTAAACGGCGACTGATAATGTATTTATGTCATGCCAAATGAGGCTTGCACAGCCTGAGTGAGTGTGTGAGAGAGACAGCACAAACAAAGTAACTCACAGAAATGTATAGATGCATACTGCAGTAGAAAAAAAAAGATATTTACAAAATATGATTTAGGTAAGCAACATTATACGGCCATGATGTTTCCCCGAATATCAATATCAACACGATTGC